>NC_140290.1:12688000-12698000 GCF_964030765.1 Micromesistius poutassou | reverse complement strand
GCCAGGAAGACAGCCTTCCACCGGTCCAGAGCGCACCTGGCCATTGGCTGTCCAGTGGTCCAATCAGACGCGGTAAAAGGCAGGCATGGGGGCGGGGAGTAGACAGGTAAAGGCTTATTACGTTGACTATTACATTTGTGAATGTGGAATTTTCTTAGAAATGTGCTTTATTATGTCCGATGGGGTTATGGATTTTCTGTTGATTGAGTATGTCTACAACAATAAATATTATGGGACGCACAGGTCAAAGAACCAGTAGTGTTCCGTGACAACCAAGCACGCTTAATATCCTTTTTTCAAGTTGTAATCTAATCTAATTGGTAGTGAGCAAAAGTAAAAGGTCAATTAAAAGTCAGGAACCCTAGCCCCACCACTGTGGCCACCTCTCAAATGTACCCTAACGCCACCGCTCAAACTACCTGTTAGCCCTCACACCCTGTAACACTAACCCCTCTTCCTCCGCCCCTACGCCCCTACGCCCCCCTGGCCCCCTAGCCTCTGGAGGTGGAGCACCTGAGGCTTCCAGCTCCATACCGTCGTCACAGTGCTCGTCCCACACCAGGTCTCCGTTGGGGTCCTCCTTCTGGCAGGGGGGGTACTCCAGCTTGGCCGTGAAGGAGATGCTGGAGCCGTTGATGGCCGGGCTGTCGCTGGTCAAGCGCACTTTGACAGGCTTGGGGGCTGCAGGGGGGGGGGGGGACACAGATAACATGAGGAACATCCGCAGTGTGCATGTGCATAGAGATGAGTGGAGTCATGAGGAGCAGGAGGAGGTGGAGGAGGAGGTGGAGGAGAGGGAGGAGGAGGTGGAGGAGAGGGAGGAGGGAAGAAGGTGGAGGAGGAGAGGAGGAGGAGAGGAGGAGAGGAGGTGGAGGGAAGGAGGAGGAGGCGGAGAGGAGGAGAGGAGGAGGAGGAGAGGGAGAAGAAATAGGCAAATTAAGGAACATTAGGAGGAGGAAGGAGAAGGGGGAGGAGGAGGAAAATTAAGAGGAAGATGAGGAGGGGAATGGGGGAAGGAGGAGGAGGAGGAACACAGGGAGGAGGTGGATGTTGGGTTGGATGGGGTACGTACAGCGTCGGTTGATGAGGTCCTTTGGCTTGGGTCCAAACGGTGGGTACAGGTATTCGTCCCATGGGTTTGTGTCCGGGTCCCAGCCTGGGATGGGGAAGGGATTCTTCCCCGGGGCGTTGGGAAGCTTCCGGAGGGCAGGCTTACCCGGAATGATCCCCCCCGGGATGGGTAGACCCCCCGGGATGGGGAGACCCCCCGGGATGGGAAGACCCCCCGGGATGGGAAACTTCCGGACGGAGAGCTTATCCGGGTCAGGAACGTCCCCCGGGCTGGGATAACCCCCGGGGATGGGGAGCCCCCCTGGGATTGGGAGCCCCCCCGGGATGGGAAACTTCCGGACGGAAAGCTTACCCGGGATGACCCCCTCCGGGATGACCCCCTCAGGGATGGGAAGACCCCCCGGGATGGGAAACTTCCGGACGGAAAGCTTACCCGGGATGATCCCCTCTGGGATGGGAAGACCGCCCGGGATGGGGAGCCCCCCTGGGATTGGGAGCCCCCCAGGGATGGGAAACTTCCGGACTGAAAGCTTACCCGGGATGACCCCCTCCGGGATGACCCCCTCAGGGATGGGAAGACCCCCCGGGATGGGATACTTCCGGACGGAGAGCTTATCCGGGTCAGGAACGTCCCCTGGGCTGGGATAACCCCCGGGGATGGGGAGCCCCCCTGGGATGGGGAGCCCCCCTGGGATGGGAAACTTCCGGACGGAAAGCTTACCCGGGATCAGCCCCCCCGGGATGGGTAGACCCCCCGGAATGGGAAGACCCCCCGGAATGGGAAGGTGCTTCGGGATGGGAAGACCCCCCGGGATGGGGAGACCCCCCGGGATGGGGAGCCCCCCAGGGATGGGAAACTTCCGGACCGAAAGCTTACTCGGGATGGGAAGGTCCCCCGGGATGATCCCCTCCGGGATGGGAAGACCCCCCGGGATAGGAAGGTCCTTCGGGATGGGAAGACCCCCGGGAATGGGAAACTTCCGGACGGAAAGCTTGCCCGGGATCAGCCCCCCCGGGATGGGTAGACCCCCAGGAATGGGGAGGTCCTTCGGGATGGGGAGCCCCCCAGGGATGGGGAAGGAGTGCTTGTGTGGGAACATGTCCGCGTAGGCTGTAGGGAGGCAGGGAGGGGGAGGGGGAGAGGGGGGAGGGGGGGGGGGGGGGGGGGGGGGGAGAGAGGGAGTGGTCATCAGGGTGGGATTATACCTTCGATGGTGCGATCGAGTGAAGAAGAAGAAGAATTATTCATATAGAGTGAAGCAGAATTGACTTGCTAGAAAAAGTTACTATTGTTTTTATCTTATCTATATAGATGTATGTATATATATATATATATATATATATATACATATATATATATATATATATAGAGAGAGAGAGAGAGAGAGAGAGAGAGAGAGAGAGAGAGAGAGAGAGAGAGAGAGAGCGAGCGCGCGGTATTCCTAATCTTTTGTTTTTGTCGATTTGTTGTATTCCCTTTTCTAACTCTCAATAGGACTACAATCCGCTATATTGAAATATAGTCAACAGTTTATTTTCCAGGAATGCGATATCACAAGGAATGGAATATATAAATAGGTGAATATGATATAAAAGCTATCGTTCAAAACTCATTATACAAGACCTCCTCCCAACCTTACATCCTAAATGGGTTATGTTAGATATTAATCGCTGAAGTGATGGACCGTTCTAGACGCGCCCTAATTAGACTCATGAGACTGTGGCTCAGTATGACAGCGGGCTTCAGGTATGAGAGAGTGATGCCTCGGCCTCGGACTCCAATATATTTGTACAAAAGTTGGTTCGCATCAAAAACATTGAAAGACCTTACACCCAAGCAGCTTATCATACAAAATAAACGCGACCTTTAGGTTTAACGACATTAATTTAGCTGAATTTAGTATTAATCCGTTTTTTATGGGATTTGACACGAACCACTCTAGGATTTTATCAATTAGGATAAATGCCTCCATAAAACAGCCTATAGCTTATGATCATTTAAACATTTAAAGTGACAGCGTAAGTAATCAATGATAGTTAGAACAGGTTATTCTTACTTTTTCGTCCATCGGCTTGACGAAGAAGATATATCAGTGCCAGCACTAAAAAGTGCGGTGAAGCCCCCATTTCGACCTCTCAGTTGAGCGTTGTTTCCAACACCAGAAGCCTCCTCGCTGCGGATCTACCCGAATACCTCTACTCCTCTACTGAACTTGTGTACCAACTTCTGCCAGGGGCCGCGTGCCCTGATATTCATAATCTAATAGTGCGGTTACGCGCACGGACATGTGATGTCCCCTAACGAGATGCATCTCATCCCTCATTACAGTGTATGGTGCAACCACCGCGTGAACGCGCATTAGGGGCGTCCTGGGCCACCTGACTTGTCGTTCGAGAGGAAACGTCAAGTATTGGGTATCTATTTTTTTTTCTTAATGATTTGTAAATGAGCCCATCTTGTTCACCGTACCTTCATATTCAATGAGATGCAGGGAAACGCATTGGAGACCTCGAATGACCTAAATGTGAGGTGGTCGTTGATTCATTTTACAATAGAAAGCCTCGTGAAAATGTGTTAAGATTGAAGTACATTTGTTAGCCCATGGAAAATAAATAAAGTTGACCTTGAGATTTGATTTGTTTTAACCATTTAAGTAACTGTAATTACTCATTATACATGTGTGGATAATTTAAACGCAATTTATTTACCTGGTATTAATATTTGAATATTATGAATTATTATTATTAATAATAATGATAACAGTAGTTATTATTGTTAGTATAAATACAAATAATAATAGTTATCATTATTGTTATCGGTATTACTTGCATTATTAGCATTATTATTACTTGTTAATGCATATTATAGCCTAGGCCAGTAAATAGGCGAGTAATTCAGAACTTTAAACGTCTATTTAAAAACATTCGTCAAAGTGTTTTTATATATATATCAAATGAGAAGGGTATAGTTCCGGATTTAGATTTTTCATCATTGAACTAAGGCATGTTTTGCAAAGTGATAATTGGTCCAGTCATTGCCTCGTCATCGGCGCATTGCTCTAGGTGTTTGCAGGGGCCGTGGTGTGCAGGTGATTTATGACTATAGGCCCATGACTAAGCAACGGCAAATTGCATTCTCATAGCGGAAGGATTTTGCAACATATGGATGGTCTCTGTAGCAGCCCATCGTCTAACATGTGATCTGTCTTTTCTAGTTCCTCTGTCACGAGAAGTTCGAGAATACGCAAAATAATGACCGCGCATGAATTTGCATCTCGGGATGCAAATGTAAATAGTTGTGCTCGATGTTGGCTTATTACCGAAAGGCTTGTTTGTTGTTAAAAACCTAAATTATCTAGAGAAAAAAGCCTCTCAAATAATGTAGCCTATAAACAAGACAAACCAAGGTAGGGATAAATGTGTGCTCAGGTTTTTTGAAGCCATATAATACAGATACAATTAATTACAAATTCATGAGAATGAGATGATGAGACATTTAGTCCATAATCTTAAATTGACAGGAACGTTATCCTTAAAACCAATTGTTGATACTCGGCTATAGGCTACTGTTGTAAGAACATGAACATTTCTCCTCCAGGCCTTATGTTAGAACTAAGAAACCATGATTATTAAATTAACTGATCTAACTCGGTCACGAGCAGCAGTAATGATTCACATGGCCGTGGTCATCAAACATATGCCCACCGCTGGACGTTTCACAAGATACACAGTGGCTATGGAGAAATATGGAAAACGATGTGCCTAAATCACTGTGTTTATTGCTTAACTCTTTATCATGTGATCGTCCTATCAATCTGGTGGCTTCTGTCCCGGACGCATGTTGTGAAACAGGCTATAAAAAGGAAGACAATTTATTCCGTGGCCGGGCACAGTCACTTTTCTTTTTCTCCAATGGGTGGGACGCATGGAGGTCACGTGTTACCAGGGACACCGCTGCTGACCCTCCGCTAGAGGGCAGCCCCTCTGCTTCCACTCCGTCCGTTGAATGACCAGCAGACTCTTTACTTTACACATACTTTCCATCCTGGATAATGAAAAAACGAACACGGTTCGTTTCCCTGTCTCTGTCTCGCTATGTCCCTCTGTCTCCCTCCCTTTTCCCTATTTGTGTATGTATGCATGTGTGTGTGTGTGTGTGTGTGTGTGTGTGTGTGTGTGTGTGTGTGTGTGTGTGTGTGTGTGTGTGTGTGTGTGTGTGTGTGTATGTGCGCGCGCGCGCGCGCGCCCGTGCGTGCACGTGAGCGTAGAGTGTGAGAGCGAGGTGCGCATTTGTCCTTTACCAACGTCACATTAAAGAATCCCAAGTCCCTTTCATCCTTTTACAATGATAAACACAGCCCGCGTCCCGGGTCTCTAACTACAGGTAATCACAGACACCGCCCCTGTCTGACCGCCTCAGGGGATTCACCTTCAAAGACCCCTTCAGTTCCCGATCTGCACTGGAACAAAAAGAAGAGGCTGCAACGACCAGATGAGTTGGACTGGCTGGGCCAAATGCAGTTCAACTTTAAAACCATACTAATGGAATTTCAAGTTTGAAGAATTTGACTCGCACGAATGCCAGGTGCTGCATGAGGCTCAGTTCTCAATGGAGTGAAAACAGACAGGAGTCTGACACGACACGCGATGTGAAAACGGGAGAAGTGCCCGTGGACGCGGCGGACAGCTCTGTTTCCTCGCTCGGAGTCACGGGACGGGGAAGGACGCCGCCAGCTGGCCCAGGTTCAGCAGCATCCTTAACGCATGACGCACAGAGTGAGTGGTGAGTCCAGAGCACAGACTCCCAGCTCCACCTGAAACCACAGAGAAAGAGAGAGAGAGAGAGAGAGAGAGAGAGAGCGGAGGAGCGGTTTAACAAAATCCGAATAACATTGAAACACCTTGGGTTGTAACTTGTGCAGATGGTTTATTTCAGCCACCGCGCAATTGACTGAACTCGAGAAGAGGAAGCCTCTGGTCTCCGCTGAGGGATGCGCACTCGGCTCACCTGTGACCCAACTTTGACGTCTGACGGATGTGTCTCTGTTCTCTCCTTTTTCATTCAAGTTTGGTTAAACGCCGCGTCTAGACTTGGCGTCACGCGATCTGGCGATGGGGACGGACTTTGTTCAAAACGTGCGTTACCTGTGAACGTTTGGGTTGTGCAGCAGCAGACACGATGCGGTGCTGGGTCAGAGCTAGAGCCATCCGCCGGCAGATTCTGTGTCTTTGGTTTCTGCTGCTCGGTCTCGCTCTGGTGACGCTTGGCCTTTTGGACCTGGCCTCCCCAGATCCGACCATTCCGAAAGATAAACATCCTCCACGCTACCCGTTCAGACGGGTACCTGACACCCCCGACCTGGAGGTTATTGTGGACTCCCGAGACCCCGCACCGGACCGGGATGTCGCTCTCTCGCCCCTCACTTCTCTTCAAGAGGAGGAACTTTTATTCGTCGCAGCTTCGGCTCAAGGGAGTAAGACCACGAGACCCCTGAAAAGGGGGGATTACAAGATGATAATGCGGGGGAAAAATACGGTTACTGATCCGGCGTCAACGACGCACCATAGCGTGGAAGATACGAAAACGCAACAGTTGGATGATCTTAGAGGCGGTGATGAAGGGACGAAAACAACGACGATCGCATTGCGCCGCACCTTTCCCGAAACGCGCCATCCTGCGTAAGTGACCCGCACCCAAGAGCGCAACACAAATACATATGTTCTGATCAACCATATCGTTACAGAAAATGTTTCTCCAATTTTAAAAGGCTAACATCCACTCTAAAGTAAACACGTAACAACAGTCAACGAAGTTGACAGTTTAAAATGTTTGTTTATAACTAACGTATTTGGATTCACTTGTAATGGTTTCCCCCTCCCCCCCCCCCCCGTTTGACTGACAGGTGCGTGGGGGAGCAGTACAGCGAGTCGCTGCCGTCCACCAGCGTGGTGATCTGTTTCCAGGACGAGGCTCGGGCTGCCCTGCTGCGCACCGTGCACAGCGTGCTGGACACCGTGCCCAAGGAGCATCTGAGCGAGATTCTGCTGGTGGACGACTTTCAACATGGTGGGTTTTAGAGTGAGAAGCTCACCTCTCTCCAAATATTCCCACTTGTGCCTGTTTCAACCCTCTCTTGTTTCCTCTTCCCCATCATCCCCATCCCTCTCGATCTCTCTCTCTCTCTCTCTCTCTCTCTCTCTCTCTCTCTCTCTCTCTCTCTCTCTCTCGCTCTCTCTCTCGCCCCCTCTCCCCCACATCTCTCTGTCTCTCCCATCCCTCTCTATCTCCCCCTCCCCCTCTCTCCGTCCCCCATCATTCTCTTCCTCCTGTCTCTCTCTCTATCCTCCCTCCCCCTTCTCTCTCCCCTGCCCTCCCCCTCCTTCTCTGCCCCCCCCCCCCCCTCTCTCTCTCTCTGGCCCCCCTCTCTCTCTATCTCTCTCTCTCTCTCCCTCTCTCTCTCTCTCTCTCTCTCTCTCTCTCTCTCTCTTCTCTCTCTCTCTCTCTCTCTCTCTCTTTCTCTCTCTCTCTCCCTCCCCTACAGAACCACTGGGGAGTGATGTGAGGGAGTACATAGCGCACCTGGACGGGGTGCGCTTGGTTCAAAGCCCCGGGCGTCTGGGCACGGCGCGGTGCCGTTCTCTGGGGGCGTCCGAGGCCGTCGGCGAGGTCCTGGTGTTCATGGACGCCCACTGCGAGTGTCAGGACGACTGGCTGGAGCCTCTGCTGGAGAGGGTGGCCCAGGACAGGTATGGCTACTGAACCTGCAGCCAGGGCAGGGGTGCAGGGGGGAGCGGGGAGAAACAGCACTTTTGTCAATGCGTCTACATTTCAAGACTTTTTCAGAAGTGGCAGACACTCCTGGCAGAGGCTCCTCTGGGGCGTTTGTCTCTCGCTCTGTCCCTCACTCTCTCTCCATCCCTTAATGTCTCTCCCTCTCCCCCCCCCTTCCTCTCTTCTATTCTCATTCTATTCTATAAATGTATTATTTTTGTGTTATTCTTATTTTTGCGACTTTCTGAAAAAGTGTTTTAATGAAATATAAGCAATCGAAGAATGTATCATTTCATAGTGTGGAGGTGTCTGTGTGTGTGTGAGTGTGTGTGTGTGTGTGTGTGTGTGTGTGTGCGTGTGTATGTGCGTGTGTGTGTGCGTGTGCGTGCGTGTGTGTGTGTATATCCAACACTTAGTTCTCCCCATGATTTCCTGCTCTGCATGGCCTCGTGTCTCAGACAGTAATTAGATTGAACTCTGCCTGGAATTTGCAACCACTCGACTCTTTTGGCCACATGTTTGACCCCTCTGCAGTTTATTTTCCTTTCCATTCTCCCGCCCCTCTTTGAATTTCTTCATTCCCTCTCATCTCATCACATGGTCTCGTTCAAAACAACATGGAATGCGCAATTACCGGGCGTCTTGGTAATAGTTTGATGTTGAACTTGGAATGATCCTAAAACACAGACGCGCACACCCACATGCACGCCGAGTGCACACACACACACTCTCTCTCTCTCTCAAACACACACACACATGCACACACATGCACGCACGCACGCACGCACACACGCATGCACACACACACACACACGTACACACACGCACACGCACGCACACACACACACACACACACACACACACACACACACACACACACACACACACACACACACACACACACACACACACACACTCACACACTCTCACTCACTCACTTTGATGATAAATCACAGGATACAAGATGAATATCTGATAAATTAATAGTTAATTAAAACATTACATAAGTACAAGATGGATGAGACACTTAGGTTTATGATTATTCATGTAGTATCAATTTCATGTTTCTTTCCAGGACTCGTGTCGTGTCTCCCGTTATGGATGTGATAGACTGGCACACCTTCCAGTACAATGCCACCCAGTGGCCAGTTAGGGGAGTGTTTGACTGGAGACTGGACTTTCACTGGGAATCATACCCACAACCTCAAGCTTTAGACCCAGACTCAGTTGTTCAACCGGTCAGGTAAATGCATGCGTCGACTATTTTAAGAGCTGAAAAAAATTAATAGAAACAATCTTCTTACCTAGAACATCTCCAGACATTTTGCTTTTGTTTTAAGTGATTTCTTATACATTTCTGGTAAAAACAAACAAACAATCCACTCTAATCTAATCTGTGTTGGGATTCCATAGCAGTCCAGTTCTGGGAGGTGAAGTCCTCGCCGTGGACAGACACTTCTTCCTGAGTGTTGGAGGATATGACCCGGACATGCTGCTGAGGGGGGCGGAGCAGATTGAACTGTCAATCAGGGTAAAGACAGGATGTGACAGCACGCCAATATATACCTACAGTTATATCTATATCTATATTTATTATTTTTATATTATATATTTTATTTTTTGAAATATGAAAATATGTACATTTACAGACACCATCAATAATGATGAACTGATGAGTTGCCTGTCCAGAGGTGTTCATTGTTTTTTTTTAAAATATTCTTCATAAAACATATAGTGGCCCTCAGTTAAGGAATGTCCGCTACAAGTCTGTCCTGCACATAACCTCTAGGAATGCTGCTCTCGGAATATGATGTCTTTTGCAAATGGTTGTCTTAGGACAAATTCCGGTCTGGGAATGTCTTGGCTGGTTGACAAACGGCACAGGTGCCAGGACAGACTGTTACGCCCTTCTGAACCAAAACACTCCTCCATGTTACATCCTATAGCCAAACGGGTCAGAATTGTAATGTTTTGCGGGCATCCCAGCAGACCTTTTGTGCCCTCACGCACAACATTTTGCAGTGATGAAATCGATGAATAATAACAGCTACCTATAACTACAATTTCCCTCTCTCTACAATAAGGTTGTCTTTTTCAAAAACCTTCAGTCGAATGGAAACCAAACAGTAACTGTTTTCGCATCTAAACTTATTCCAT
>NC_140290.1:12683000-12685500 GCF_964030765.1 Micromesistius poutassou | reverse complement strand
TCAACAGGGGTGTCATATTCACAGAAGGCTTTTTACAATACATTGACGTTACGTTAAGACAGTGAGAAGACGCTTTTGTTTGCATGTTGCATATGTCTTTTGTTTGTATGGCTTTAGCACGTTTTGCACATTCTTTATCTGTTTTGAATTATTGCTTATGTCCTGGGATGACATATCATTTTCCCAGCTTGGATTAATAAATTGCATGAGCGTATGTTTTCAATAAATAATCACATTTTTGGAGCGCCTACAAAGCAACCCCATTTGCTGGAGTTGTCTGTAAAATTGATTTACTCAGTCAGGGTCCATTTTGACACACATCAAACATAAAAAGACATTAATATGACAGCCTAAATATCAATGCTCAGAATATGGGCATGACGTGACACAGAGAGTAGGAACACGTCTGTTCTGCAGAGCGAGGTACAATCTGACACACTGTGCCGCCTTACAGCTGAGCGGACAGCTAGTCCACATGCAGTCCCAGCTCTGCGTGGAGGCTAGGAGAGATGACGGCTCTTCGCGGGGGGCCAGTGGCCTCTTCCTTCGCCCCTGCATTCGTCACCCCCGGCAACAGTGGCACTTTGAGCAGTTGGTGGCCCCCTGAGGAGGGGGCAGGGATTTAAGAGTTACATTTTTGATGTTTTAATCATAAACATGTGTATATGAAGCATTCATACACCAATCATATACGGGTACATCAGCATGCTGGATCGGTCCTTAAATGAGTGAGCAGTGAGCACCCTTACTATATTATTCTATATTTCCTGTTTTAAGGATTGTAAATATAATATTCACGTTTTTAAATGTTTGACTATTGAATAAAAGTATGACATAATACGTTGTCCAATTTGAATTGCTTTGTCGTCAAATTACTTCGTTCTACCCAGAGCCATTTAAATAGCTCTGCTTCAACCATGGACCTATAAAGTCTTCAACCCATTCAACAATTAGCATCCCTTGTATGGCTCTTGGAACAAGCGCATTCTCCGCGCATTTTCCGCGCAACTCTGAAGGACTAGAACGCTTGAATGAACCGAAGGGACGCCGGCTCACGTGACATCCTCATCTGCTTCCGGAGGTCAGAGTTGAGGATACCGGTATGCTCTATGTAACCATCCACATGAAGAAGGTTATATTGTCCATGGTCATAACAGAACAAATGATGCACTTCGTTTGAGATAACGTCTTAGTCGTAGGGTAAGAATGCAACCAGAGGCATGTCTTTAATAAACAAAAACAATGTCAGACACGAATTGTTAGCATGAATGCTTAAAGCTAATACGACATCAACCTATGACACTCTTCAATCTTTACTGTGATACATTTAGACACCAAATATGATCATCATCTGATCTGAAAGTGTGGTATTGAGATGTAGGAACGGTTGTCAAAGTAATATTGACGTGAAGAATCGTATTCGTCACCGTCGACCCACGGACGTGTCAATACACAACTTCCACCTCCAATGATCAGCTAGTCAACTACACACAAGGTCGACGCGGATTCACTGCGTTAGTTAACGCGTCTTCGCTGGTTTATCTCATCGTCTAGTGTTTGTTCCTGCTTGGGTCGTGATGAGCGTCCCGTCCATACTAAGAACAGCTGCTCGAAACTTCCTCCCGCCGGGGAGAGGCTCCAGCCGGCTCCGCTGCCGGGCATTGTCTTCCTGCAGCAACACAAGGTGAGCTTCATCTGGAATATACACACCTTTGTTGAGGTCTGCTACTGCTACACACCCGTGCCATTGTAGAGAGAGAGACGTCAGACTGTAACGAAACCCGTGTGGATCGTTTGGGGCAGGGAAAAAGGACAACAATACGCGTCAAGTTTGCCAGGTTTCATATTGTGATTGACCTGAGGTATTTGGAGGTATTTGGTCTGGCTGACCGAGCGGGGAAAGTCTATTTGCGAGGTAGTAGTGGTGTGTTTGATTTGCTATTGGCTAATTCCATCATACCTTGTGAGTGCCATGCCCTTACCTGAAGCCTCTGCGTTTTCCCAATCTTAGAAAAATGTCTTCTAAACGACAAATGGACCATCTAGAAAAGACTGCTAAAGACTTCAGACAGAATGTAAGTTGTTTTTGTTTTTATGTCATTGATGCCTGATGTTGGAAGTGTTCAGAAAATGAATAGTATTTTTTTGGTCTGTTATTTACTTTCAGGCTGTGTATCCGGCTCAAGTATGTGGCATCATCCAGGAGTCGGACACCGTGAAGCGCCTGAGAATCTCCGTCCATCCCGACTTCACCTTCAAGGCAGGGCAGTGGTGAGGACTTACATGACATCCTGTGAACGCGCTAGGCCCTAAGGCCTGTGGCGTGACGCCCCGCCTGTCTTTTCCTTGTTGCTGTTCCCACCAAACACCAGATTTATAATTATTATTTTCAAGGATGGTTTATGCTGTCAATCAGCGCTATAACGACAGGAACGTTGATGGTTTAAGTTCTTAAGAAATACAAACAGATTAATACATGGTCAATTAGAACATTGTTTTC
>NC_140290.1:12648910-12682800 GCF_964030765.1 Micromesistius poutassou | reverse complement strand
GGTGGGTGAGGGGAGGAGGGAGGAGGGGAAGCGGGGGAAGAGAGAGGAGGGGAGGGAGAGGAGAAGCAGAGGAGTGGAGCGAAGAGGAGAACGGCAGAATGAGGGATAAGAGGAGTAGGGAGGAAAAGGGGGGCGAGGAGGAGGAGGAGGAGGAGAGGAGGAGGGAGGACACAAGAAGAGGAGGAGAAGAGATAAGAGGGAGGAGAGGGGAGAGCAGCGGGACAAATGGGAGGAGATGGAAAGGGGAGGTGAAGGGGTAGCAGGAAGAGAGGAGTGAGGAGAGTACGGGAGGGAGAGGGCGAGCAACAAGAGAGCCAAGATGAGGTGAGCGGAGAGGCAGTGAACGCGGAGCAGCGGCTCCGTGTTCAGGGTCTCCCTCGCTGATCCCCGTTGACCGTCGTACCTTGGTCTTTTTTGCAGTGCGTTTAAAGATGTATGTACACGTGCGTAAAGAGGACGAGGAGAGGGAGAGAATAGGGAACCGCTTCCTGCTCAAGCACACGTTGGAAGGGAGTAGCACGTGGCGGATTGATGGCTAGTTTGTTTCCCCCTTTCAGTTCTATTTACCCCTCTCTCTCTCGCTCACTCTCTCAGTCTCTCTCTCTCTCTCTCTCTCTCCATCCTGTCAGACTCGGGGTGTGGCCATTAGACACCACACTCTAATGTGATGTGACAGCGTTGTTCTGCTCAACCCTTCCCCACGGTTCCACAGCCCGTCTTCGTCAGTCACGGCTTGTTAGGACTCACGCACAATGAGGAAGGGGGGTTTATGTACGCCCGCAGATGTGGGCGCGCGTGTGCGCGTGTGTGCGTGCGTGCGTGTTAGTGTGTGTGTGACCGTGCACAGGCGACAGGGCTAATATCTGTGTCTCTGTATCCGTTCAGCGGGCGTGGAGAATGCCCAGGTGCCCCCCCCCTCTCCACCCCCGCCCACCCCCTCTCCACCCCCCCCCCCCCCCCCCCCTCCCGACCCCCCACCGGGCAGAGTGCACAGACATTACCTCGACTAACGAGCCTAGCAGACTACATTAAGAACGCCCGGGGTTGCGCACGTGTGCATGTGTCACTGTCTGTGACTTGCGCACACATTGCACTCTGCGTGTGGGTGTGTGTGTGTCTGTCTGTCTGTCTGTCTGTCTGTGTATGTGTATGTGTATGTGCGTGCGCGTGCGCGTGAAAGGTTAGGCGCAGGTATAAAAGAAACAGCATCTTTAGTGTGATGAGTTTGTTGTACCTCGCACGTCTGCGTTTCTGCAACAGAACCGCCATTATGGTGGTGTCGTTTTCCACCGGAACGCGTCATTAGCGCGGACGACAACGACCAAAGGGTGGAGGAGATGAGTGCCATTAGACGACATAGGGAAGGGTAACTTTCCCCGCCATTACCACTTTTTGAATCTACAGCCACCATCTCCTTTGTACGTTTAATCCCTCGTGGGCCAATCCTCCCCGTCACGGTATCTGTGTGTGTTTCTGTTTCCTGCCATGAACTGAAGAGCCTCCCTCCCTCTATACGAGTCTGGTGTTCACCACAACTCAAAACACACATCCCCAAAAACAAATCCTCACTGGAGACATCACAGAGGGAGCTTGTGGGAAATGGGGAACATCTTTTGCTTCCTGTCATTTTTTTTTTTTTTCTTTTTCTTCGCAAAGCCACGTTAGCTTTCTCCTGCACTCTTGGCCCTCCTTTCTTGTTGCTTGTACCATAATGCGTCTCCCCTCCCTCCTCCTCCGCTGCTGCTGCTCCTCCCCTCTCCACATCTCCCACCGACGCTTTGCGTCTCCATTTCACCCTCCATTTCTCCCTCTCTCACTCTCCCACTTCCTCTTCCTTCATCCCTCATCTCCTTGTCCATCCACTCCTCAAACTGCTCCTTCCTCCCACGGGACTCTCTCTCCCTCTCTCCCTTCCCCCCCTCTCCCTCTCTCTTGGAAGTTCTCCCCTGTCTTCCTGCCCGCTGCAGCCTGCTGCATCCGTCCGTCCGTCCGTCCATCCGTCCATCACCCCTCTGTGCTCCTCGCTCTCCCTCCCTCTGTGCTGCTCTCCCTCCATCTGTCGGCTCTCTGGTGAGCCTCCCTCGCCGAAACAGGCTACACAACCCGCTGCCGTTCCTGCTGTTGCTATGAGCCACGCCGACCACCGCGCGCACACACACACACACACACACATGTGCACACGCGCACACACGCACACACACACATACACACACACAGGGCTGGTTCCCTACAGAGTTTGGCCTGGCCCAAGGCCCTTGAGGGATGGGTCGACCCCATGTGAGCACAGTGACCTACAACCGTACCCCTGGACCATCAACCTCTGTCATGTCATATCAATGTACATTATGTTGTTCTTTTACAACATAATGCAAAATGTTAGCCTTTGCTGCTCGCCAGGTTGACCCTTTCGATATTCAATGTTATTCAAATGGCCCTATTAGATTTGTGCAATCCCTGCACAATGTCATCCAAAATATCATGTATAATATATAATGTCATCATCAAAGGTTTCTCCTAAAAGGCAGCCACAATAACCTTTATGGAGCAGACTTTCGTCTGGGTGCACACGAAGATAAGCCAGGATTTTCAGGGGAGGTAAGATTGCGTCAACTGTAATGTTTCCTTTTTGGATTTAATTTAATGTGAAACGCTTGACTTCACACGCATTCAAATATAGGCCTACAAGTGTGGTTCTAAAATGGGACCAACGGTGGCAGCGTGCAGCATTAAAAAAAAAAAAAAGTGGCGACAAAAAAGGGAAAGAAACACAAATAAAGTGAGAGAAGAAAGGGAAGATAAGAGCGGGGTGATGGACGGTAAGTGGATGCTTCTCATTAGAGGATCCCTTGCTGCTTGACTCACCCTCGCTGAGACTTTTTGACAGCGCAACCAAGCACGGATTTACAGTACTAGGATAATCCATCTGAGCTCTGTCACCGTTCGAGCCCTCTCTCTGTCTCGCATGTTTTTCTGTGAAACGGGGGCGTTTGCCCTGAACACAACCTGTGGTGTGTGTGTGTGTGTGTGTCGCACGTAGACGAGTGTTGACACTCAACAAAAGAAAAGGGATGAGTGAAGAAGATACAAAATAAACGCGAGGAGGGGGCCGGGGCGCGTGTCTGTCAACTCACTCCTTGAGGGAGATGCGGTCCCCCAACGAGAACCCCAAACGGTGTTTTTAATTGGGCTGCTTGTTGGGGGACTGAAACAAATCGTGGCAGTGATGTATTGCTTTGTCGCCCAGGAGCATATTGTGTGGCCCATATCCCTTAAAAGAGGGCAATTACTTGTGTTATATGAACAAATGAACGCGAGACGGTGGATAATTGATTCAAAGACCTACTGCGTTCGTTCTACATCTCCAAATGTGCTTTTCTGGCGAGCGTCTTTTTGTGTTCATCTCCAGGCTACCCCGGTCCACCGCACGTGGCCGCTCGGGTTGGCACCGAGTCAAAGGTGGCAAGTGACTGCCTGGGCATTGACATTATACAGTCGCATGACCCTGCCTCTATAAATTGTCATGCATATCGGCATACATGTTCACTTCACAGATTGCTGCAACGTGAATCAGTACACGTGAGAAACAACGGAAAAAATGACACCACTCAATAAAGTTATATTTACATAGATCGTCTTAAAAGGCGAGAACATGTGATAACCGAAATGAGCAAAACGCAGTTTTCCTCTCGTCGTCTCAACAGGAGTTGGTTTGCAGACGTGAAACGGGACACTACAGTAACAATATAATAGTAAACAGCTGCAAGACTTACCAGTCGTAAACAGTCAAATGAGTCGCTGTGTGCGCGCTGGAGTTGAGGCGAGTGGGCTTGCTGGCTCTAAAAAGGACCCTCTATTGGGCAATAGGTCTTCATAAATCTCAGATTAATACTTTGTCGAATGTCTTAATACTCAAGTCCGACTCTCCTCTCGGTGATGGCGTCTGAGGATCATGGGACAAAACCATACTGCGCTCTTTAAAGCTAAGCTGAGTCTTCGGTTTAACACAGCCCTGCCGATATGCCACCGTAGGGCGACTTGGCATACAGCGTGTGGTTCTGGTTGGAAACATTCGCTCCCCCCCCCTCTCCAACTATCTCTCCCGCTCTCTCTCTCTCGAAACACGAGGGAGAGATAAATAAAACGCTTCTCTAAAGAAACGCCCTTATTAGGCAAGTCAACATCCAAATAACAACGCCACGCTATGTCCCGTTCGTTATTTTTTTCTCGCGACTTATTGGCGTGTGCGCACATTTAAAAACGTCTAGGGTTGTTAGTGTCTCACTACAGTAAAAAGTCGACCCCCTGCCGAGGGGTCGACGAGGTTGTCTGGCTCCAGGTTGGTTAGTGGGTCGCTTCTCTGGCCATTCATATTTAATAAGAATGACTTATTCATAATATATATGTCTGGACTTGGTTTGTGGGTTGTAAAAACCACCCGTTGCGAGCATATTTTGAAAAACAAACCCAGAACAACCATCTGTTAACAGCGGTTAATTAAGCCGTAGAGATGTCTAGAAACATACTAACCAGTCTCCAAAACACACGTGGCCTTACCTGCTAGTCGGCTACCAAGTCAAACCTCTACCCCAAACGTAACTACCATCAGTCTTGCTTCACAACCCGACAAGTTCAGACAACAAAACAAGTCATTAAACATCGACACGGCTTCTCGGGGTCACATTTTAAACTTATTTATTTTCAAAAATATTTTTACAGTATAGGGGCTTGCCACTGGTGCGTGCTCGCACTCAAATGGCTCTCTCCGAAACCATACAGGGCACCCACGTGAGGAGAGGAGAGGGGGGGGGGGGGGGGAGGGTGGGTGGTCCGTGAGCCGTCTGCGGCGCTTCCAGCTGTGCAGGAGAGCAGTGCTGCGCTGCTCTCCTGCGTGCTGGCGTTCACTGGGCCCAGCCCTGCCAGGAATACAAACAAGGACAAGCAGAGGGAAACTAAATACAACATCAACCCAGTTGTTTACCCCCGTCGCGGCTTGCTTGGGGTTTTTTCAAGTGGGGAGGTCACAAACCACGGGAAGATAACAACACAAATAATTCTTCTGGGTTACAAAAAAATAAAAATAAAGGGACAGCATACTACTACTACTACTTCTACACCCAGGGTGAAGCACGGGGATGAATGTGGTGGGCGACGGGGGACACGGTGGAAACACTCTGGTGAAGCACTTGTGTGTGAGTGTGTACATAAAAGGGGAAATCCCACACACACACACACACACATACACCCCCCCCCCCCCCACCCCCGTGGCCGGGGACACGCCGTGCAGACAGACAAGAGGAAGAAGAGGAAGTGGCGGGTGGCGATAAAACCCACCCCCCTCCTGGGAATGGCAAGTTCTACCTGACTGGGAGAGGGGAGAGAACGGGGGGGAGGGAGGGAGGGAGGGGGGGGGGCGGCGGACTACAGCACAGTCAGCAGTGTCTGGACGCCACAGTCCACAGAGCCCTGGAGAAGGCGGCACAACACACACCACAACATGAGCAGGCTGTGCTTTTCAGCGGCAGTGAGGAGAGGCGCAGCAGAGATAAGCGCCAAGATACGACAGCGAGATTGGTCGGCATGTGCGTTTGGGGTGTGTGGGTGCGTGTTTGTGTATATATATATATGTGAGGGGTTGAATTAGTAAATGAGTTTTCTTCTGCATCAGTGGCCGGATTATGACTACTGAACAGACTATGCCATCTAGTGGTCAGTGTGAAAAAATAATAATACCACAGACAACAGTAGACAGTAGTACACATACGAAAATTCACGTAAAAGGTTGCATTACAAAGGCAAATGCAAAAAAAAAAAAAAAGGGGGGCTGTGTTTGACAAACTCCCGAAGTGGGGCGTCCACGATCGCAGACAGCGAGAAGATGACACTCACCGGATTCATGGGCTGCACCCTGGGGTCTCCGCCGGCCCAGGCAGGGGGAGAGTACTGTGTGGCAAGAGGTCGGGGTCAAAGGTTAAGCCTGGCTTGGCACGCTATGCGAGCGGGGGAGACGGGCCGGCGAACCGGCTGGGGCTTTGATCACATATGCAGGAACATATGCGTGCTGCCCGGGGGCTGTGTGTGGCGTCCCCGCCACGTATGCTGCCACCTGCACTAAGCATGCATGGGTCTAGGGGTGTGTGTGTGTGTAGGGGCACATACCTGATAGGTGTAGGCATCCTGAGCGTAGGTCATGGGCATCTGGGGGAACATGATACCCCCGGGAGCACTGGAATAGGGGTACGGCTGAGGGGGAGAGAGGATTTCCACAGCATTACATTTAGTTGTTTACCATTTAGCCTAAGCGACGAGTGAGGACGATCAAGGCAAGAAATACACATTTTGAGTGGCGACTCCAATTTGGAAGTCTAAACTCAAAATAATAACTGGACAGTAAAGATGAAACGGTATGAAAATTTCAGATCACTATTATCGTGACCAAATGTATCAGGGCTATCAGTATTATCACTGTATTGTTCAAATGAGCTGATCATTTTCAGATAGTACTGATGCACTGAAATCATTTCAACAAGTTTTACATTAAAAAAACACATAAAAGCAGTACTATGCACTTTTTGTTTGCATAAACATTAAAATAATGCAATGCAATGTAACACACAGACAGATAGATATCTTGAACGTTCACTGCGAATATAATTTAATGACATCAAGCCAAATAACAGCAATTGCACGATACGGCCATTAGATGGTGATGAAGAACATGTGTTCTGATTGAAGGCAATTTATCCATTTCCTTTGAAACCCTCTCTTAGCTACAATACATTGATTGTGAACACCAAGTTTCGATACAAAATGTAAACACCAACAACAATGTTTAGTTACATAACATGGCATTTACATTGTTTAGTATTCTGAAGTGAACCAGTGGTCTGCAATGCACGTGTTCTGAAGAGCTTGGCTTACCTGAGCGTAGGGGTTGCCGCCAACCATCCCATGTACGGCTTGGGGAACCGCGCCCCCCACGTGTGCGCAGTAGGTACAGTAGATGTAGGGGACGGGGCTTGCCCAGGGGGTCGGACCAATGAGACGATTCGGCATGGGGCCTTGACGGATCCAGGCGACATGTGGGGGTAAGAACTGTCAATTTCTAACCCAATGTAGTTTTCCCCGAAATGGCGCTCAGTTTTACTTGAGTACGTACGAGAGCTCCTCTCCTTCATGATCGCAGGACCCAGCTTCAGTTTCCTCCCTTTGAAACTGACCTGTTGCTGTAGTACAATGCACACAAAGGGGACGGATGGGTGTGGTTACTGCATCACAGGACGAAAGAAAGTATTTGGCATATAGAATCATCACCCTTACCTCAATAATTGTCTGGATTTCTACCTCTTCGCCGAAGTACACAAACCCATACCTTAGAAAAAGAAAGAAAATGTTATCACTTTACATAAAATATACAAATTAACTAAAAAAGTCCAGATGTAAATTAGCCACGTTTTTTGTTAAACACACTCCCACACTAAAATGGGCAGCTGGCGAGCAATTTACATCCATTATATTCCAAGAGTGTTTAGCACCTCCTATAGCTTTATCTTGGTTTGTCCAACCCAAGTAAGTGCATAACACCTGCCCTGGTAAGGTAGTTTTGGCCAATAAAGGCCAGAAACATCTTCAAGTTGCAAATCAGTGTTAACAAATGACTGCACATGCTCCGAGACATAGATTTGTGCAGTTACATACATACATTCATACAACAGGGAGCTGAGCAATGGGAACGCTTAGGCTGCGTTTCAGTTAAAAAACACACTCTTACAGTTACCCTCAGGACTTTATGAAATGTCTCTTTCATCCAGAAATATGAATTATCTCACTGCCATAACACAAGCCACTATCTTCACTCAGAATTCTAACTGCATGTACGTGAGCATGCCCAGAAGCATGCAAACACGGAATCGAAACTTGCTGATTTATTTGTTTGACGGCACAGGAAACCGATCTACCTGGGGCAGTTCATATGTTGGACAAAATCATGATAAAGCTATGAGACATGGTCAAAAATCGATAGGGATAGAAGGGAGGAATCAGAATGCACCTATACTGCGGGAGGGGGTCAGTTGAAAAAAGTCATGGCTGATTGACATCTCAAACTAGACAATGTCAACAATGAACCTGGTGTCCTAACCACAAAAGAATCCATTAACAATTACACCAACAAACCCTTTGCAGATTCCTCCTCGGTAGCTGATGATTTTCACGTCTGTTATGTTACCAAACCTTGAGAAAAAGTCTCTGATTTCGTTCTCGTCCACCTGAAGACATCGCACACACACGTCAAAATTAAGATCAGTTTTTGTCCATACATGATTAGCCTACATTTTAATGTTTTCAACAGTTCTTTGTGCATCTGCGGCACTAACCTTCATGTCGATTCCACCGACAAACAGTGCGTTTGGCGTCAACTTTCCTTGGGGGAGGACGTAGCCATTTGAAAGCCTGAAAGGCGACGTCGGGCATTCGTCCCTTGGCTTGTCGAGATCCTGGAAGAACAGGATGACGTCATCACGTTGACGAAGCACGAGGCCGAACCTTTCAGGCCTTCTCTTTGTTAGCAACCTTTTATATGTCATCGTTATCGGCGAAGTTAAGTTGGAGCCTCACACGGCTGCAAAATTCTTCGCACGCGATTCAAAATGACGAATCGACGTTGATAACACACTGGTTGATGACACGCATATCGAGACGTAAATACCGTGAAACAACACATTTCGGGGGAAAATTTTCCATGTAGGTCAAAACAATGATTTTCCTCGCTAATTCGGCACGACAGCACAGTTTGTAACTCCGATCTTCTATACATACAAATGTGACTATGACTAGTAAGTCTAAATCGTTCGTTAGAGAAGATCAAGGGTTTTGCACGAACGACGCCACCCCTCCTCCACCCCCAATGTCAAAGTGTAGCGATCGCCGTAAACTGCAACAACACGGCCATTTTCTACTGAACGTTTTGCAGGTGTGACGGATCGTTTATATTGCACAAACAAGCCACTTATCATCAAGGCTTGTGGTGTTTATAATATGTTTAAAAGAGACCACAATAGAGAACATTAAATAGCGCTAGCTACACAGCAAAGTTCGGGAAAGTTAGCGCCCACGAGCTAGTGCGCCTTTTTGCCCGTCGAGGGCCCACATGACATGACCCGCTCAACAACAACACATCAAACCGCATGGTCACTAAGAGTTGATCTAGTCGGATGATTACAGCGTACTCACCATATTAAAATCAATAAAAGAATAAATTAGCACGGAAAAAGACCTGTCACAGTCTGGCCACTTTGCTTCCCTACATAGAAACCTTTCGGTAGTATCGGACGAGAGAACTAATTGAGGAACACGCCCATCCCGAGCTGTTGTCCAATGTCATACGTTTATACTCTCGATTACCTTTTGAAAAACGACACTCATAAATATTTCATAACGGTTGATTGTTTTGGTCAACCGAAAGCATGGAGGGAAATCTGAATATTGATCTGACGATAACAGGCCGATAGGCGATACAAGGCACAAATCATGCTTTTAATTTCAGATGATTATATATTTTTTGTCATTAACGTTAAATTATTTGCATTTATTTGTGCTATAGCTTCCCATAATTCAAATGCTCGTAATGCAATTATATATAATATAATAAGATATATTATATAGTCTGTATCATGCAACCAACGCCAAATACCGCCACTAGGTGGCGATCGTGAGGTAGAAGCTTCACTTGTTTCTTCAAGCGTGTTGGACCTGCAGAGCCATTTATTTAAATAGCTCTGTGTAGTGGATTAATAAGAAAGGCCGAAAAAGACATATATTTTAACTATATTTTATATCATATTTGAACACAAGCTGGCTTATGAATGTAAAATGACCAGCTATGGCATTACAACCAATGGATCATGGGCCATCCCTGAACCATGTTAAAATAATAGTTTGATAGGTCTGATTGATCTTAAAATTACACAATACTACTATAAATATACTACCACTACTTAAAATAATAACAATAATAATGAAAAGTGGACCGGCTAGCTAGACAGAATGAAGAACAATGATTAAAAAAAAAAAAAGGATTGGCTAAATCAAACAGCATTAGGCTACATGCTGCTATAGACCTACAATACAAAAACAACACTGCTTATGATAAGTGACTCCTATGGCCTATATCCTGTAGTATATTACCTTATATTGTTATATTGTAGCTTGACCTGTCAATAGCTGGTCTACCGTGTCTTTCATTTCCCTTTCTTCCCCACAATTTCTCTTCTTCCCTTCTCTTTCCTTTCCTATCCCCTCATCTCCTCTCCTTCCCCTTTCATCCCGTTCCTTTCCTCGTTCGTTTCCTTATCCTCTATCCTAACCCTGGCCTTCTATTCAACTTGTTACAGGCTAAACATGCTATCATCAGCAGTATTTCCACAGGTTAACCATCCAGCCCTCCTCCGCATCTCAGCAAAGCTCTTCTAAACGTCTCTAATAGCCGCTGTCTGCTGACTTACATAACTGATGTTGTTTCAGTGTCTATTTCCAGACGATGTTTTCAGTGTACATTTGGAAAAATGAGACGTTTCAACGCAACATAGTCTCTTAACCTATTCGCTCACTGACTGGAGAAAGTGAAAAGTACTGTTGGCCATGTTAGAAAACATTGATAAATGTGTTAAATCTTCCTGGACACGAAACTATTGATGTAAATAGGCCTAAGGCTAGCATATTCAACAAGTCCAATTGGCCTACTTTACCTAATGTCCCTTTGAAGTATTTATATATATATATTTTACAACAGCACGACCATTTACCACATGTAGAAAAACGAATTAGCCTCATGTCATTTAACATACCTGCAAACTCATAAGGGTTGAAAAAGGTGACAAACTGAACCGTTGTAGGGGGGTCTGGGGGCATCCCCCCAGCCAAATTTTGCTATTTTAACATGTAAATTAAGCATTCTGGTGTACTCCCAGAAGAAAATAAAGGGAAAAGACAACATTTTCTTATAGTAAAAATGGCACATTTATTAACCCATAAACTGGTCAGTTACGACGGAGCAGTCCATTTTCCCCATCGTTCCAGTCCTGGAACGATGGGGAAAATTAACTGCTCAGAAACGCGCGCTGTGGTATATATTGATAGCGATTGGTGGTCGTGGAACATGGAACGTGGAACGTGGAGTCATTTGGCCAAAGATTTTTTTATTGTGAAGATAGCAAACTTGTTTCTCGCTCATTATACAGTCGGTTATTATCAGGGGTGCACATAACTTTTTTAGTGAGTTACTCATTTGAGTAGGCTACCAGGAGATGGTGTTCGGTACGCACTCCACACGTAGCGTCGTTTTGATAATAATAAAGGCGATTCATTAATTAATTAATGATAAGGGGGGGGGGGGGGGGGGGGCAGGATTGTTGACGGGGGAGTCCAGTCCGTCACTGCCACGGAGCGATAGGATGTCTCACAGTGACGGATATTGCGATCAGCTGATTTTGCGCAGTTCTCCAGTGTGCGCGCGGTGCACACAGCGGTGCACACAGTGCTCCGGTGTTCTGTCAATTTCTGCTACCCATCAGATTTTGCTAGTGGTTCTGCGCATGCGCATGACGACGCTTATTGAATATTTGTGTAAAATACACATACTGTACCCCTGAAATCTCCAATAAAGACGTTATAATACAGTATCAAAATGTTTTTGTAGTGGGAGCATTGTTTGATAGAGGCAGTTGGTCAACAGATTAAATACGCTACCAAACACATAAGGCAGCACTTTTTGATAGGGTAGCATGATTTGATAGACTCTGATACTGTATTATAACGTCTTTATTGAAGAGTTAAGGGGTAGGCTTACAGTAAGCCTATGTATATTCTACACCGCGGGTCAATAGTGTCGTCATGCGCATGCGCAGAACCACTAGGTAGCAAAATCTGACAAGGGAGCAGAAATTGGCAGAACACCGGCTCCGTTTTGCCTTTTTTTTTTGCAGGTGGGGAGACGCAGAAGTAGTACAAGATACACGTGTAGTTTTGTTTTGATGATGAGTGAGTTACGCAAAGGCGCTGTAGTGAGTTATGCAAGTGACGTTACGCATCGCTGATTATGGGCGCGCATAATACAGTCTATGGTTGGTTGATTGGTTGGTCGGTCAGCCGTCGTTTCTCCCCACATTTAGTTATCGTCTCGTATTCGTCAGACTGTAGACCCCCCCCAACCCCCAATGTTTTCTCAATGGATCTCCACGAATCACACAAGTGGCCAATTTTGTTAAAAAAACGGCGAATTTCGCCGAAAGGTGACTAGTTTGCATGCCTGCATTTAAGTAGAACGAGATCTTCCCCATAGATTGTAGGGTCTAAAATACGTTTTTTTTCTCACGTTTAAAGACATTTTAAATTGCCTATGTTTTTAAGGATGGACCTAGAACTGTACGCGCTGTGGGCCTACAATAAACCCCAAAAATAAAGTAAAAATCATATTAGATATTTTTTTCGTGTAGGTTTCCAAACATGGACTGCAAACAGCAGGCAGTGACAGCCATGATGGGGGATTGGGGGTATTTAACAACAAAAAAGAGGGGGGCAACGTGACAACCAGAAGCGAAGGCGTATTTCAATCTGCTGAACGCAAGCGCACATCCACTGTGGCTGTCAGCAGGCTCTCCCTCCCGCTGATGTCTGATGTGGTGGAGACTGCACGCTCTACAACACGCACTCTGGGGTCGCTCTCCTACAGCTCTCCCAGACTCATCGTATCGGGACCCCGAGGATGGAAAATACCGGATAGAACGAGAAAGTTTGTGTGTTTCAACACTATTTACAAGAGGACGGAGTCGATCAGGACAGAAACCATTAGGATGTCTGCGCACATCAGCACGCCAGGCAGCCGATTGAACACAAAACTAAAATAAATAAAAAGTAACAAATACTCAATGGCTGAATTTGGACAGAAAAACGCAGCGAATCCACCGGTTGCTGGTTGGAAATCTGCGCCAGGAAACGGAATTAAACTGGACAGGCACAGAGAAGAAAGGGTGTCGAACGGAAACTGTAGTACTATGTCAGAGAGCCCGAAAAGGAAGCAAAATGACTCCAACAGGCACGCGTCGCCGAGATCGACCGAAAGGCAGGGGCTGGATGCCTCAGAAGACATCCCGCGACGGAGTAGTCTCATTAAGGTACCGCTAACGCTCGATCACTCCGGCTCTGGAAGGCGTGGAGCCCATGCATTTTTTTGCTCGGGGGAGAGGAGCAGAGAGGATGGGGCGGGGGGGGGGGGGGGTGGTGCTGTACATGGAAGGTTCTGTAGCTGACGGATAAACAAAACAGTTGACACATTGTACATGCATTGACAGACACACTGACACATTTACAGGAAAACATAAATGCACGCGCGCGCGCAAACACACGCACGCACACGCACGCGCGCGCACACACACACACACACACACACACACACACACACACACACACACACACACACACACACACACACACACACACAGGAGCTTAGTACAGTATGTTCCGTATACAGCCTTTTCAGATCCATCAACAGGTATCCTTGTTGTTAGTGATGTGTATGTGTTTGGTCATACTCAATAGTTTATAAGCTAAACACTATCCACTGTCTGGCTTCTAATGGTTTCTGCAGCTGCTGCACAGAGATGATTATGTGAGCATGTAACCGGCTTATATCTGTCTCCGATTGGTCCACACAGAAGTCAAGACAGGAAGCCGACCACTTTGTCAATTTCCTCAGTCGGTGTTGAAACATTGCTACTGAGTTAATGAAACATGGCTAGCAGCAGAAACACTTTGAAGGAGCCCTTAAGAACTAGCATTTTAAAGTAGGACTCTGCAATATACATCTGAACAGACCCGTCCATGGATTTAGAAAATTATAAATTTAAACAAAAATCAGACTTTTTGTGTACTTGGCAAAAGTGTCTTGTATAAAGTCTTGTATCTTGCATCTTGGAGTTTGTATCTTACTCATCATGCATCAGCGTGTGACTAAAAATAACTGTTGGATCTTGTTTATCTGTCCATTGACCAATGATTCCTGGTTGGGAATCAAACATTTTCTTTTCTGGAGGGGCTCCTCAAACCTAGCCTGACATCCCCAGACCAATTGCAAATGTGTCTTAGTCTGTAACTGCTCAATTCATTTTCGATTTCCAAGGGGTGTTATAAGCGGGCCTCTGGACGCAATAGGATAGACTACTCTTCTATACAGTCATGGTAATAAACCGGTTCCATATTAGAGGAACGGTTGTGATTGGTCTGACCTGGGCCAGGTCTGCTGGAGATCTGTCTGTGAACGGGAGGGGGGCCAGAGTCAGACCCGTATGCCAGAGCAAAAGAAACAGGAGCTTGCAGATTTGTCTGCTCCCCAGTCTACTTTGATCCTATACAATATCCCCATCACACACTGAGAGAGAGAGAGAGAGAGAGAGAGAGAGAGAGAGAGAGAGAGAGAGAGAGAGAGATCTGGAGCCTCAAAGCTGGAGAGGGAAAAGGGTATAAACGGGAATGATCCGGGGGCCTTAGTCATAGACAGAAAGGCGGAAGTGGTAGAGAGAGGCTCCTAAACAAGAGGGAGGGAGGGAGACAGAAAGAGAGAGGAGATCAGGAAGAAACGTCGTACAGTGAAGAAGAAAATGAGCATTGGCCGTCCATGCCAGACGCAAATGCACCGTGTGTTTATACAGGCCCTGCTCTCTGAAAGCAGCGCGCCCCGTCAGCAGAGTGGACGTCTGTCTTCTTCAAAGCCCTTTGTTCACATTATCCATGACACCTTCTTCTATCCTGCACCTTGGATGGCGGTGGCCGTGGCTTGACACTATTCAGCACCACCTGCTCGCCTGCAGTCTTCTCTCTCCCTCTGTCACTTTCACTCTCTCACGCAATCTTTCTACCTCCGTCCCTCTCCTCTATCTCTCTCGCTTTCTTTTCCCTCAATCTGTCTCCTGTCTCCTCTCTCTCTCTCTGTCTCTGTCTTTTTCCCTCTGTCTCTCTCTCTCTCTCTCTCTCTCTCTCACACAATCTTTCTTCCTCCATCTCTGTCCTCTATCTCTCTCTCTCCCTCTTTCAATCAGTCTCCTGTCTCCTCTCGCTCTCTTTGTGTTTCTACTGTCTCGCTCTCTGTCTATGTCTCTCTCCCAGATTCAGATAAAAGGGCTTTATTGGCATGGAAAACATTAGCCTGGCATCGCCAGACGAATTACAAACTGCAATTAGTCTGGAGCCTCTGTGTTCAGCGTCGATTTCCAAGGGGGGGTCAGCAAGGGGCGCAGACCAAAAGTCCTCTGGACGCAATTGGATAGACCCTCGACCAATCACAGAAACGAAACGGGTGACACAGCACTGAGCGACGAAGAATACATCTTTCTTCTCCACAAAAGCTTTTAAGTGCAGTCGTTTGTTTTGCTTTTAGTGGCAATATACAGACCAGACCAGCATGTTTATTACTGTCTCGATAGTGTAATCAACAAACCGTTCTGCATCAGTGGCAGCTATCTTTGTTGTTGTTGATAATGCCTCCACAGCACTCCTCTGCACCTTCATCATAATTATCCCGCCTCATGTTAGATAAATGTTTGTGACTGGTCGGTCTATTTCCTACTGGGCAAAAGCCTTTTTGTAACGGACGGGTGGTCGGACCTTATCTGCAGATGAAACATGAGATTGTGAGATTTGTATGGTTCCCAGACTAGGAAAACATACATTTACATTGCTTAAGCACCAAAGTAAACTAAAATACAAAACAGATACATACTATATTAAAAATGAACCGACCTAAACTAATAATTGATGAACAAATACAAATGAATATCATTTAATGTCTGTTGAGTCACTAACTATTGCCAAAACTAGGCTACAGAATGTTGATTGAGTTTATTTACCTTGCATTTGCAGTTATTATAGCAGTATTATAGCAGTGCACAGTGCACTGCTTGTGAGTCAGTGTTTTTTTCGCCAGTGAGGGTAGTTGGAGCTAACCCAACGGATTTGCTCTTCAACTCACTTGTGTGTAAAACAACATCATTTTTTCCGGTGTCAGCATTGACCAAGGATCGCTGGGAGTGAGAAAGTGTCCAAAAAACACACCTGCAATTACCCCTGATCGCCATAGGTGTCGCCAAAGATAATGGAACTGACATCTTCGTGATTACCACTTCAAAGGATTTGTTAGGATTGTTAGCTCGCGGGTAGGAGACCCCAGGTTAATGGTTGACTTTGTCTACGTCAAGATTTTTGTTCCACTCACCCCCTGTCAATGTGTGGACGTGTTCCTTTTTCGGTGAGCAATTGACATTCATTATATTCCAAACGTGTGTTTATCAGCCCCCATAGCTGTATCTTGGTTTGTCCAGCCCAGGTAAGCGCCTACGAACTGCCCTGGGTGGCTTCCTCCAATAGTGCCCACAATCAAACAAATCCACAAGTTACGATGTTGCTCACCACTGCACATCCACACAGACTGGAGATTGAGGCACACAGTGAGAATTATGAGCAGACATAGTGGCTGTATATAGGCATATATATATAGTCTGATATTTATGAATTCAGAGTGAAAGCCACATTAAGGCGCAGGTGGGTGTTTATTTTTTCACATTTGTCTTCTTTTAGTGATGTGACTTATAACCATTCTGTGTTAACACGCCACTGCCCAGTATCCACATTCTTAGACACAGACGCTGGGGAGGCAAGCAGTTAGAATTCTTCAATGTCAATGATGTTCATGAGCGTGGTGGTGAATTTTGGAATCAAACTGTGCTTTTTTTCTGATTGCAATGGACCGGCTCAGTGAGGAAAAGGTGAAACGTGTGTTCAATTGACAGTCTCGTCTAAGTACGTCCTTACCACCATGAACCGAGCCCTTCATTTCAAATCAGAAGGGAACGCGTAAGTGTTCCAATCAGTTAAAGAACACCCTTTCCTCCATCTACCCTTGCGACTTATTGAAGGGTCGCTCTGCTCTCAGAACTCATCATTACACTGCCCATAACACAGCCACTCTCTTTGCTTCGATTTCTAACTGCGGGCCCAAGTCTCAAAGTCCACGGGGCTGTGCAGTTGCGTGTGATCACATAATTGGAACTTGTGGAAACAACATAGCCAGGGCAGTTTGTTCTTTTGGACAGAACAAGATACAGCTATGGGAGCGCCTAAATCATGACTGATTTACATCTGGACACAGACAATGTCAACAATTAACCTGGGGTCTTAGCAAACCAGCCAAATCCTTTAACTAAAATACAAATAAAATACAATATAATACCAATGTAAATGTGTACAGTGAAAAAGTAAGGCTATGCTATTCAATTATGTGGAAATGGTTGTAGTATGGTTGAGTTTATCCAAATACTTCCTGGGACTAAAGAATTAATTTCCTGGGACTATAGAATGAATCCCTCCCTCCCTGTGTCTCTGTGTCTCTCTCTCTTACTGGGGCTTTTCTGTACTACTATCTTTCTCTCTTACGGGAGCTCTTCTGTACCACTTATATTTTTACTCTTACAGGAGGCTCTTCTGTACCACTTCCATCTCTCTTTCTACTTAAGATAAAGGGCCCGGATTCCTGCTCATAGCAGATACCTTGCGTTGGCACAGTGTGATAGGACATAGATAACCGGGAAACCGTTTACCATTTGTGAACATGCATTCACACATGTATTTTGCAGAGATTTCTCATTTCTCTTGACCATGTAAAGTGTATCTACATCTTCCCCAGTTTCTAGGCTTGCGCCGCGAATGCTGTAGCTGAAGCTTATCGTGGATAAATAATTCATTTTTTGGATGTGTGTGTGCTTGCATGTGTGTGTGTGTGTTGTGTGTGTGTGTGTGTGTGTGTGTGTGTGTATGTGTGGTGCATACATGTGTGTCTGCGTCTGTCTGTATGTGTTTGTGTGCCCCATGTCTCTCATGGGTGTAGTGTGTCTGTGGCTGGATTCGGGGGGGAGGTTGTGCGTGCATGTGTGTGTGTGTGTGTGTGTGTGTGTTTGTTTGTGTGGGATGTATTTTCAGTATTGGAACAATTTTAGCCAGCAGTGCTTGGTATCCAGCTGGGTACAGTCGTAGTGCGAGTTGAAAGAACAGCCCCGAGGTTCTCCTGCTACTGCATTACACTCCCAGCTTGGGTAACACCACAGAACACACACACACACACACACACACACACACACACGTAAGTCACTTCAGGATAGATATGACACATGATGACCGCAGACGTGCTACTGACAAAAAAAGCACCTTTGTATTTTACTCGACATGAATTTGAGTTTAAACAAATAAAAAAAATAAAAAAATAACAAAATAAAAAAAACATACATGGGTACATACATAGTTATACTACAGGGGGGGCGTCAGTTGTGTGAAGTGAATATTGGGAGATAGACTTTCATTCACATAGGGGAGCATGATCGCATTATCGAGAAACACGGAAGACGATCCCCTGCTAACACATACAGTGGGTGCGCACACACACACACACACACACACACACACACACACACACACACACACACACACACACACACACACACACACACACACACACACACACACACACACACCGGCTCGGGAGAGTGAACCGCCTTCCTCCAATCACCACACGATTCTCTTAGTTGTTACTTGTTAAAGCCACAAAGGCACTTTTAATCAAAACACAAAGTAGCTTTCTTAAAAGAACAAAAAGATAATTGGCGGGATCCCACCACAGCGGCTGGACTCTCCTTGCACCCAGGCCAAGAGAGCCCTGACTGAGCCTTGGAGCAGCAGGCTATTTAAGGTCTGCTCTCCCCTGGCCCTCAGGTGCTCTGCATCAAGTTGATTGGCAAGGCCCGGGTTGCCACAGTACACACACACACACACACACACACACACACACACACACACACACACACACACACACACACACACACACACACACATCACACACACACACACACACATCACACACACATCACACACACACACCATTTTTAACCTTTTACCCGGCAATGATAGATGGAGAGCATGTCTGGTGCACGTGTCTGTGTGCACGTCTGTGGTGCTGCTGGCGGGGTTGTTCTGCCGGACTGACACGCAGGAATCAGGAACATCCCCGTGACAGCATGACCTTCTCTAAAGTCAACCTTTGGCTGCTGTCTGTCAGTGTGGTGTGTGTGTGGTGTGTGTGTGTGTGTGTGTGTGTGTGTGTGTGTGTGTGTGTGTGTGCGTGTTCTTGTGTGCAAATGGGACTTCAAAGAGAGGTTTTTTCTCTCTCTTCCTCTCTGAGAGTAGATTGTGCGTTCCGATTTGGACGCTGGTGGTTCGTCCGACGCCTGTGTTGAAGAATGCCGCCCCGCCCCAATCGGAACAAAGTGGCTCCGCAGAGCTTCCTGTTTCTCACGTCGTTGTTTGGTCGCGTTTCCGGCACAGTGTGCCTCATGCCTCACAAGTAGGCTTGTGGTATAAACCCAACCAAGATGGGAACCGACATGCATCTCGTGTCATACATTATGTGTCTCTCTTTATAGCCTGAGATCCAAGGCAATGTTAAGTTGTTAAGTTGAGAGAGTTTCGCAGAAGACACACAAACAAACGTTTGTTTGTGTGTCTTCTGCGAAACTCTCTCAGCCGACCGCTTTCTAAAGTCACCACAAACAAACAAACAAACAACACACAAAACACAAATGCACGTACACACACACACACACACACACACACACACACACACACGTGTATTCGGACCACGTCTCAAAGCTGTCAACGTTTTGTTAAACCCGTGAAAAGAACAGTAAAACAGTGCTCTAGGTTGAGTTTATATTGACTCTCTCTCTCTCTTCCTTCTGAGGCTCCTCCTCAGTAAATCAATTTGCTGCTTAAAAAACTTTCTGGACCCCAGTGTGATTTGGAGGGTGCTTTATCTCCAGTCGTATATCTACCGCCAACATTCCAGCACCATCCCTCCATCATCCTCCATAATGGCCCTCTCCCTCTCCTCTCTCTCTCCCTCTTCTCCCCCTCCCCCCCCCCCCTCTCCAACCCCCCCCCCCCCCTCCCCACTGTTGTCTCGCTATAAGGGGAATGGATCAGAAACGAGCGAGGCCACAAATGGCCCTGCATTTTCATTCTGCTGACTTAAATGACCTGTAATTAGTAATCCTGTCACGTATCATTATCTGCACACTATATAGTACGCACTACGCACATAACGAAACGCACAACAAGCGCACGCACAAGCGCGCACACACACACACACGCATGCAAGCCCATTCCCTCTCACCTTCTCCCTTCTCTGTAGGACATCGTGTCATCTGCCCTAGCTAACGCTGGCTAATGAAGGCACACACACACACAGGCCCATGTGCTTGTGGCGCCGAAGCTCGACCTACTTTAAAGAGCAACAGTGTGTGTGGCTGCAGCAGCGTGCGGGCAGTGGGCCAAGCCCACATCAATCTTCCCCAAGTATCCCTGTTTGTTTTGTTTTCTTCGCTTCCCCCCCCACCCCCTGCGCGCTCTTTTCTCTTTTCCCTTTTTTTTCCCCACTGAAATCCTAATTCCCATCTCGGCATTAGAGTTTGTCTGGCTTCTGCTGATATATATATATATATATACCTCCGTCTGGTCAACTGGGGCTTAACCTTTGTTTTTTTTTTTTCCCTCTCTGTCCACAAGCTGTCTGTTTAGAAAACAAAACAAAGTAGTCTCTCTCGGGCCCCAGCATCTTCAGTTCCTCTTTGCTCTTTTCCCCCTGGGCGGCTGGGGGTGCCCCTCTAGCAGCACAATCTCACGCCAACACGATCCTTAGTATATCAGACACACAGGACTCTCGACTTTGCCGACGTTCTGGGGCAACCTGCTCTGAAGGGAAGTGAAGGCTGTGCCGTTGCATTTCAGTGCTGGTGGTGAAATATTTAACGTTGCAAACACCTAGAAAATAAGGTATATTTTGTAATAAACACATGCCGGTGTTCGCTCTGCGTGTGTGTGTGTGTGTGTGGTAAACTGCCTTGCTTTGGGGCCCAATATGTGTCACAATAAGCGTTGAATACAGCGAATGTCTCTCCATCTTTCCTCCGCTCTCCCCCCCCCCCCCCGAGCTTCCTGTGATGTCTGGCCGGTCCACAGGAAGGCGCACTGTGACTGGCGAGTCACTTCCTGTTTTGTTTTTGCCACTGTAAGCCTTCTGCGGTATGTTATCAACCGACCCAGGGCCTGGACTGGCCCAGGGAATACATAGGGGCTGTTTGTCTGGGAAACAAGTGTTATTGTGTACTGTCCTCATTCATTGCATACAAAATACTCCCAAAATTGGCAATTAAAGTTGAGCTAAAAATTTGAGTTGAGCTTTTTCCATGTGTGTACGCTCATATTGTCGTGTTCGGCCACGGACTGCCTGTACATCATCCTCACACCCATCGCCACCCCCCCCTCCTCGCTCTTTCTTTCGCTCTCACCCTCTCTCTAGCTCTCTCTCTATCTCTCCCTCTGTCTAGCTCTCTCTCTTTCACACCCTCTCGCTCCATCTCACCCTTTTCTCTCTCTCTCTCTCTCTGTCTCTCTCTCTCTCTCGCCCCCCCACCCACCCCTCTATCTCTCTCATTTCTCATCTGTCGATCCCCTACACCTCCCTTTGGGCACCGACCGGCTAGCAGCGACAATTTCTGTCGCCATGAGACGGTGGTCTAACGTAGACACTGTGGTGAATCATTAGAGAGGGAGGCTCTGCACATAAGTCTCTCCCCTGTCTTTCTTGTCAGTCAGGGCGGACTGACAAGCTCAGTGTGGACCACCACGTGCGCACACACACACACACACACACACAGACACACACACACACACACACACACACACCGTTTATAACCTTTTACCCGGCCATGATAGATGGAGAGCATGTACGTGTGCACGTGTCTGTGTGCCCCTTGCTGTGCACGTCTGTGATGCGGCAGGCAGGGTTGTTCTGTGTGTGTGTGTGTGTGTGTGTGCGTGCGTGCGTGCGTGCGTGCGTGCGTGCGTGCGTGCGTGCGTGTGTGCGAGTGGACGTAGCCAACACCACACGCACCACATACACGATGTGCAGCATCAATCAGTTTGAATGCACAGCAGCCAGCCATGCGGTCCTATGTGAGGACCACTCATACAGTATATGTTCAATATCGTATATTGCCCCGGTGGAGCCGTTAATGTACGGGAGGGGAGGAGGAAAGGAACGGAGAGGAGGAGGAGAAGAAGGAGGAGGAGAGAAGAGGAGAGGAGAGGGAGGAGACCGGGGCTGACATTGATTCTCTGAAGCTGTCATGGGCTGGGATGATGGGTGATGGAGATATCCAGGTCAGAGGATGGTGTGTGTGTGTGTGTGTGTGTGTGTGATAGGAGAGAGAGAGAGAGAGAGAGAGAGAGAGAGAGAGAGAGAGAGAGAGAGAGCGCTATATCGGTACTAGTTCTGGGTCAGTGTTGCTGGCCTCCTGGTCGTTCGAGGGAGTTGAGTGAACACACACGCTTTAGCTGTCAGGTCACCTGCCCCGTTTGAAAAAAAACAAATAATAATAATATGAAGCCAAAGATGCCTTCTCACAACGTGACGACATTCCCCATCGTCTCAAGAGGTTGTGCTGTGTCACACACCAGCTCCAACTCTTGACTTCATGTGTCTCTGCGGTTTGCCGGCTCTGTGACGACCGTTCCTGCGGTGGTTAAACACGTGCGCGTGTGGATTCACCGCCGACCGTCCTTTTCTTTGCCCCCTTTGCAAAGGTCTCTGTGTTTGGGTTCTGTCTCTTGTTGTTGCCCCTGGCACCATGAGGCAATCTCTTAGAGTACCTCCCCCCCCGTCCCGTCCCCGACGCCGGCCCTCCAAAAACTTGTTTTGCCTCGGTTGGCAACGCGTTTGCATTCTAACGAGCTCGTGGCAAGGAGATTCATAATGAGGGTCTCTCTCTCTCTCTCTCTCTCTCTCTCTCTCTCTCTCTCTCTCTCTCTCTCTCTCTCTCTCTCTCTCTCTCTCTCTCTCTCTCTCTCTCTCTCTCTCTTTCTCTCTCTCTCTCTCTCGCTATCTCTCTCGCTCTCTCTCTCTCCCCCCGTGTTACCAGTGCCTCTCGCGTGGCCCAGATACTTCTCACAGGCATGGGATCTTTTCACTCAAAACAGCCGGGCATTTGGCACACATGTAGAGACCTATTGTTGTCGTATATCTGGTCCGATTCGGTTTAACCATGGTCGGATTAACCTTGGCTCTTCACCTCCGGTGAATCTTGAATGTTGGATCAAACTTTGGTTTGCTCAATCATTGCCAATTCCACACTCTTTCTGAAACTTTTTTTTCTCCGAACTAGTATTACACTTTACATCAGACTATGTCTCAACAATAAACCTTATCCAGATTGTTGAAAATAACATTAAGTGCTAATAGAGGTCAGTGTGATACATTAGATGCTTTGTGGGTTGGGACGATTGTAAAGATGTATGCGTGCAAGAGTGTGTTGGTTTGAATTTAAATGAACTTGGAATAAAATCATAACCCACCCCTTCCCATCTGCTACAAAAATCTGCCAAAGCATTGTCTTACAGCAAATGATCAGCCATGGTAAGGTTTTCCGGCCAAAATACACAATACCATCTCTCTCTCTCTCTCTCTCTCTCTCTCTCTCTCTCTCTCTCTCTCTCTCTCTCTCTCTCTCTCTCTCTCTCTCTCTCTCTCTCTCTCTCTCTCTCTCTCTGGGTGTCTCTCGCTCTCTCTCTCTGTCTCTCGCTCTCCCGCCCTCTCGCTCTCTCGCACTCTCTCTCTGGCCGCTTGCCAATTGCATTCAGAAGACACTGAATTAGAATTCCTTGGCATGGCCACTGTCTCGTCTACTTTGATTTAATAGTGTAAGGCTGAAGGACGAGGACAGAGGACGGCGAGGACGTCGGGACAAATCCAGAGAGGCGTTGTCTAGGACCTTATACCCTGGGTTTAACGCAGCGTTACACGAGGGGATTTGTGTGTGATAACTGTGTTTGTATATGACTAACAAGCAACTAATCATGCAATGCAAAAGAGTAATCTCTGGAAGATAAACGGAGGTCTTGCTGTCCGTTTGTGTGGGTCTCTCTCTCTCTCTCTCTCTCTCTCTCTCTCTCTCTCTCTCTCTCTCTCTCTCTCTCTCTCTCTCTCTCTCTCTCTCTCTCTGGCATCCTCACCTGTCACTCTCCCTCTACTTCTCCACTCTCCTCCCTCCCTCTCTACCCTCTAAGTACACTCTATCTCCGAGCCCTCTTGTCCTCCCCTCACACATTTACCCGTTCCCTTTGGTTGCTGCTGCTGCTGCTGCTGCTGTGGTTGCTGTTGTCGCTGTTGTTGTTGTTGTTGTTGTGGTCGTGTTTGTTGCCATGGCTCTCACCTTCCCTTTTATCTCCACCTGGCAGGGTGGTTCCCGTGGAGCCCGGGAGAGGAAGAAGACGGTGTCCTTCAGCAGGAGCCTGTCGGAGAGGAAGATCAGCGGGGCTGCCGACTGCATTCACTCCATGGTGGGCTGACAACCCCCCCCTCCCCCTCTCCCTGTAACACCTGCACACACACACACACACACACACGTACGCATGCAAACGCACACACACACACACACACACACGTACGCACGCACGCACCAACACACACAAACACACACACACACGCATCATGCATGCACTAACACACACACGCACGCAGCACACACACACACACACACACACACACACACACACACACACACACACACGGTGGCATCAGAGGGACAGATACAGATATTGATTGATGGATGGATATCGACTGACAGACAGACATGAAGCGAGAGGGACATATATCGATGTTTATGTACTGCTATAAGTCATGTGAGCGATGCTGTTATCCCCTTGACAGTGAATAAAATAGAGGTCATTGAGGACCAGGTAGGGGTCGGACTCGATCCGTCTCAAACACATCGGGGGGGATGGACTCCCTGGGCGCGGCTCTAGCCTCTGGTGTCCTCCTGGTTCCTAGGTGGAGGGCAGTGAACTGCGGAAGGTGCGGCCCAGCTCCAGGGTCTACCCCCGCTACTACCTGCTGGACGCTGGGCTCCAGACCCTGTGCTGGGAGCCCTCCAAGAAGGAGTCCGACAAGGCCCGCATCACCCTGCCTTCCATCCGGGAGGTCAGTGTGTGTGTCCGCGGGAACAGTCGTGTATCGAAAGGCGATTCGGGATCTGTGGTTTGTTGTTGATGTGAAAACGAGCCTCTCGACTCCACTCCACTGCGAGGGCAATTCCGAAAAAGAGTGACGTTTTATTCACTTCCGAGATAGAGACCCACACAATAAATAAACAAAAAATAAATCCCACGGTTGCAAAATATAAATTACTTGTTCAAAAAGAAAAGCTGTTGGCAATTTACTAGCCCGGGCATAATTTAGCATAACAAGTACTGGCCTCGCGTCAAGCCAGTCTTACCTTTCCTCTTTTCCCCCCCAAACACACGATGCGCCACCCCTTAAATAAGGCACCTGATTTGGCCCAGGTGGACCAATCAAGGCCCGTTAGGCCGTACCATGTACCGGGGGGGGGGGGGGGGGGGGAACATTTCACATACAGGCTTTACAGGACAACGATCTGAACACAAACCGCAAAAGTGGCGTTGCGTTCCCACTTTTCATCCCGCGATTAGACGAGCGTCTTTGGGTGGAAATCTGTGTGCATACGAAAAGTGTGTGACACAAAAGTGTGTGACACAAAAGTGTGTGAAATCTGACATGTTTGTTGTGGTTTGCCTGTACTGCACATGGACGTGACGTAAACGCGTACGGGACGAGAGCCGGCGTGAGCAGCTCAGAGCACACTTTTGCGTTGTTAACCCTTTAGACGGGTGGGTTAATTTTTTTTGCGCTTTTTAAGCCCCGGAAACGCTGTCGCCGTCTAAACGAAAGGCACATCTGATGAAATAGTTTGTCGGTTTCACCCGGGAGCGTTGTCGTGTGAAGCCAGCCTAAACCAATACACCCGTCCTTTTCCTGGAAGCGAGAAGGGTTTCACTTTCTCACAGTGGATTTTCTGGCAAAGGGCATGGTGGGGAATACATGATGCATCCAGTGGCTTCTCTCTAGAGGTTGTTAAAGCGTTCACTGGTTCGTACGGCGGGTTCTTTAGGTACGGACGGGCCGCAACACGGAGATCTTCCGTACCAGCGGGCTGTACGAGCAGATCTCCGAGGACTGCGCCTTCTCCATCATCTACGGCGAGACGTATGAGAGCCTGGACCTGGTGGCCAACTCTGCAGAGGTGGCCAACATCTGGGTGTCGGGCCTCAGGTAGGGCGGCTCCGTTATGGGAAAAAAAATCGTAATCACGATTGTTTTGGTCAATGTTGGAATCAGGATTATCCAAAGGATTATTTTTGAGTTTGAAAACATGATGCGTGTTTCATATTCACGATTATTTAATAAAAACACTTAGAAATTAGAAATTTCCCCTTAAAAAAATACACAGAATGTTCAAATAGAAAATGTTCAAATCGAAAATAATGTACAAATATGTATGCAGCTGTTCTGCAATTTCCAACATTGAATGAATAAAATAAATATACTTAAGAAAGGGTTAGGTTAGTTTGAACTCGATTATATTAGTTTGGAGATCTTTTGACCAAAAATCACAATCAAAATTGGATTAATTGCACAGCCCTGGCCCTAGCCATTTTGTCCATGATCCTTTTAGTTCATATAATTTGCGTTGAAATTGTAAATAATTATACCCCCCCCAACAGGTACCTGCTGCAGTACGGAAAGCACGCCCTGGACATGATCGCCACCAGTCGCGACAGCCTCCGCCTGGGCTGGCTGGAGCGGCTCTTCTCCTCGGGGGTGCGGAAGGACGACCTGCGGGGGCGGGTGGACGACGGCGAGCCCACCATCCCCCTGCCGTCCGCCATCGCGCTCATCCAGAGCGTGAACCCGGCCGTGGGCGCCAGCCGGGCCGAGCACCGCTTCCACGAGGCCCTGAGGGCCCACGGGAGGACGGCGTGCGAGGTGGCGGCGGCGGCGGCCGTTGCGGTCGCCGCGCCGGCGAAGGAGAGCCGCTGGAAGGGCGGCAAGGGCGGCAAGAAGGGCGGCGGCGCCGCCGGCCAGCAGGTCACCAAGCAGGAGTTCATCGAAGTGTTCCACGACCTCTGCACCCGTCCCGAGATCTACTTCCTGCTGGTGCAGTTCTCCAGCAACAAGGAGTTCCTGGACACCAAAGACCTGATGAGGTTCCTGGAGGCCGAGCAGGGCATGGTGCACGTGGGTAGCGCAGTCACGCGCACACGCACGCACACACACACACACGCACACACGCACCACATGGACGTTTTGCACACGAATGACCCGTTTCGATTCCCGAAACTCAATTAACTCTCCCTTTCCCTGATTCTGCCCCCCCCCCCCCCCCCCGATCAATCCCTCGGGGCGGACCAGGTGAGCGAGGACGCCAGCCTGGAGGTCATCCAGACCCACGAGCCGTCGGAGGAGGCGCGGCAGCAGGGCTGGCTGTCGCTGGACGGCTTCACCAACTACCTCAACTCGGCCGAGTGCCACCTGTTTGACGCCGAGCACCGCGCCGTGTGCCAGGACATGGGCCAGCCCCTGTCCCACTACTACATCAACTCGTCCCACAACACGTACCTGATCGAGGACCAGCTCCGCGGCCCCTCCAACCTGTCGGGCTACGTGCGCGCCCTCAAGATGGGCTGCCGCTGCGTGGAGCTGGACGTGTGGGACGGCCCCGGCGAGGAGCCCGTGGTCTACACGGGACACACGCAGACGCCGCCGCTGGCCTTCCCCAGCGTGCTGGAGGTGATCGGGCGCTTCGCCTTCGCCGCGTCCGAGTACCCGCTCATCCTGTGTGTGGAGAACCACTGCTCGCTGCGGCAGCAGCGCGTGGCGGGGAAGCACCTGGTGCGCATCCTCGGGGAGTGGCTGCACACGGACCCCCCCGCCGAGGGCGAGTGGTACCTGCCGTCGCCCGACTCGCTGAAGCGCCGGATCCTGCTGAAGGCGCAGAAGTGCGCGCCGCCGCCCCCCGCGAACGGCGGCGTCGGCGGCGGCGTGGCGGCGGCGGCGGCGGCGGACGACGGGGAGGTGAGCGAGGAGGACGAGGGCGAGGAGATCGGCCGGAGGATCAGAGCGGAGAAGGGCGGCGGTTCGCGGGAGTGCTCTGACGGCGGCTGCGGTGAAAAGGAACCGGGGCCGAAGAACCCGCCGGGCTCGCCCCTCGTCTCTCCCCTCACTCCTCCCCTCTCCCCCGCGCTCCTCCCCCCTCCCCCCGCGCCCAGGCAGCGGCCGCTCCTGCGGGAGCTGTCGGACCTGGTGTCGCTGTGCCGCTCGGTGCGCTTCGCCGACTTCCAGGCGTCGTGGCGCAGCCAGAGGCCCTGGGAGCTGTGCTCCTTCCACGAGTCGCTGGCGCTGCGGCTGGCCAGCGACAGCCCCGGGGACTTTGTGAACCACAACAAGCGCTTCCTGTCGCGCGTCTACCCCAACCCCATGCGCGTGGACTCCAGCAACGTCAACCCCCAGGACCTGTGGAAGTGCGGCTGCCAGATCGTGGCCATGAACTACCAGACGGCCGGGCTGATGATGGACGTGAACACGGCGTGGTTCCGGCAGAACGGCAACTGCGGCTACGTGCTGCGGCCGGCCATCATGCGGCAGGAGGTGTCCTACTTCAGCGCCAACACGCGGGAAATGGTGCCCGGCGTGGCGCCGCAGCTGCTCCACGTGAAGGTAGGTGTGTGTGTGTGTGTGTGTGTGTGTGTGTGTGTGTGTGCACAAGACATAAGAGTCGAAGTGAGCCAACGTAAGGCTGAGCTGTGGTTGGCGGTAGCGCTCAGAGTGTTGTCGTCTTTAGGGCACGGGGGCGCTGCCAGCAATCAACAAGAGTTGATTTTGTTTTTCGTGAAATACACACGCATCACTTTCAGTGATCTGCCAAAAACAATCGGAGGTGTCATTAATGGGTTCCATTGATTTATCGTCATCCTCTATTTAACACTTTGGGTTTACCTTTTTTTTTTCTTCTCTAAATGACACATTGTTTTACGTGATTAGATTTAAACCCGGTGCAGAACGAGGGACGTGACTAAGAGGACGACACACACTCACTGTGTGTGTCCTGGTTGAAGTCAATCAGCTCCGTTGTGTGACCCCCGGGGGTCCCCCCCCCCCCCCCCTCCAGGTGATCAGCGGGCAGAACCTGCCGCGGCCCATGGGCTCAGGGGCCAAGGGGGACGTGGTGGAGCCCTACGTCTACGTGGAGATCCACGGCATCCCGGCCGACTGCGCCGAGCGCCGCACGCGCACCATGACGCAGAACGAGGGCAACCCCATCTTCGACGAGAGCTTCGAGTTCCAGATCAACCTGCCCGAGCTGGCCATGGTGCGCTTCGTGGTGCTGGACGACGACTTCATCGGCGACGAGTTCATAGGTTCGCTTCCCCCCCCCCGCTCTATAGAACGGAACCCTTTTCTCTGAAAAAACACTTTTAAATCCTGCAGTCCAAATCCTAATCCTAAAGTGCTTCCTTTAGTTAAAGGTGACATATTTAGTTTTTTGAAAATCGGCCTCTTCTGACATCACAAGTGGGCGTGTCCACCTCGATCAGGGGTGTCAAACGTGCGGCCCGCGGGCCTTATCCGGCCCGCAGTGTCATTTAACCCGGCCCGAGAGATAATAACTAATGTCTATCAGAACTGGCCCGCCGGCATGTCGCATTTCTGCGTCAGCGCGGTAACCCTGGCGCGTCAACTCCGGCAACCCCCCCCACTCAACAATTCCGCCCGCGGACCCTGTCAGAATGTAATGGCCACAATTAATGCAATGCAATCGGCCCGCGCCTTTGTCCAAGACTTCACTTTTGGCTTCCACTGTAGAGTTTGAGTCGGACACCCCTGACCTAGATGTATGTACGGCTAGACGAGCTACGAACGTTTGCTACGGTCCACTGGGTAGGCTGGTAGACTGTTGGTAGGCTGGTAGACTGTTGGTCAGCTGGTAGACTGTTGGTAGGCTGGTGGACTGTTGGTAGGTCTGGTAGACTGTTGGTAGGTCTGGTAGACTGTTGGTAGGTCTGGTAGACTGTTGGTCGGCTGGTAGACTGTTGGTAGGTCTGGTAGACTGTTGGTAGGTCTGGTAGACTGTTGGTAGGTCTGGTAGACTGTTGGTAGGTCTGGTAGACTGTTGGTAGGCTGGTAGACTGTTGGTAGGCTGGTAGACTGTTGGTAGGCTGGTAGACTGTTGGTAGGTCTGGTAGACTGTTGGTAGGCTGGTAGACTGTTGGTAGGTCTGGTAGACTGTTGGTAGGTCTGGTAGACTGTTGGTAGGCTGGTAGACTGTTGGTAGGCTGGTAGACTGTTGGTCGGCTGGTAGACTGTTGGTAGGTCTGGTAGACTGTTGGTAGGTCTGGTAGACTGTTGGTAGGCTGGTAGACTGTTGGTAGGTCTGGTAGACTGTTGGTAGGTCTGGTAGACGGTCGGTAGGCTGGTAGACTGTTGGTAGGCTGGTAGACGGTTGGTAGGCTGGTAGATCTATCCAGCGTACATCTAGGTGGACATGTCCCACTTGTGATGTCAGAAGAGGCCAATTTTCAAAACGGCTTGTGATCACACTCACACCTTGTGGTGTCATACTTCACCTTTTAAAATCCTTCAACCGGAGGAAAGAAACGAAAAGAAAAAACAAAGTGCTTCCTTTAGTTCAGTGTAACAGTGTGGTTTCCCCCTCCAGGCCCCCAAGGCGGGCATGTGTTGAAAAGCGGATACTCTCCCCCCCCCTCCCTCCAGGTCAGTACACCATCCCCCTGGAGTGCGTGCAGCCGGGCTACCGCCACGTGCCGCTGCAGTCGCTCACGGGCGAGGAGCTGCCTCACGCCCGCCTCTTCGTCCACGTGGCGCTCTCCAACCGCCGCGGCGGCGGCAAGCCGCACAAGAGGGGCCTGTCGGTGCGCAAGGCCCGCAAGGGGCGGAGCTACGCCGCCCTGCGGGACCTGGGCGTGCGGGCGGTGGACGAGGTGTTCAAGACGGCCGCCCCCCTGCTGAGGGAGGCCACGGACCTGAGGGAGAACATGCAGGTGAGGGGGGGAGGGGGGAACGTATCCGAAGTGACTGAAGTGTCACGGGCCCACGGCGCGGCAGTGACACGGATCAAGTACTGCTACTAGTGAAGGGAAATTGACAAAGAAAAGAGGAGGAAGAAGGGAGGAGGAGAAGCGGTTTGCGACGGTCTGATGATTAAATGATCAGACCCTCTGCGCTGGTTCTCCTCGGCGGGTTGCCTGTTGTGTCTTTTGAACTCGTGTTTCAGTGGAAAAGAAAAAAAGGAACGAAGGAGGAGGGGGAAAAGAAACTCTGTGTTTCAAAACCGCTTCGGCACAAACGACTTAAACTGCTCAACCGATAAGGCGCTGAGAGAGAGGCCGGTCGATGAGGCCGCCGGATCAATGAGCCCGCGGGGGGGCGAGCGGCGAGGGGGGAGAGCGGGAGGAAGCGGGGCGTCTGGGGGGCCCGGGGGGGGGGGGGGGGGGGACGAACGTCACGTCCACGTCTGAATCACTGCTTGTTTCTTTTTAAATGATTAATCCCGTTTGCCATCGATCCGCACAGACCCCTTGTTGAGACTGCAGCTGAGTCTGGTTGGTCCGTTTATTTCTGTATTTATTTATTTGTTTTTCCAAGAGAAATCCGGACGACGAGATGATCAGATCGGACTGCGTGTAACTATGCCGGCGTCATTGTCTCTCCCTCTCTCCCCCCCCCCCCTCTCTCTCTCTCTCTCTCTCCCTCTGTCCGTCCCCCCCTCTCTCCCTCTCACTCTCTCACTCTCTCCCTCTCTCTCTCCTCCTCTCTCCCTCTCCCTCTCTCCGTCTCTCCCTCCCCCCCCCCTGTCCGTCCCCCTCTCTCCCTCTCCCCCTCCCCCCCCCCCCCGTCCCCCTCTCTCTCTCCCCCTCTCTCTCTCTCTCTCTCCCCCCCCCCACCCCAGACCTCGGTGGTGGTGTTCAGGGAGCTGTGCGGCGTGTCGGCCGTGGCCAACCTCATGCAGTGCGTGCGGGGCCTGGCCTCCTGCGTGTCGGGCCCCGACGGGGCCCCGCTGCTGCTGTTCGACCTGCGCGACGACTACCCCGCCCTGGAGCCCCAGGGGCCCCTCCCCGACGTGCTGCGCAAGGTGGTCTCCACCTTCGAGATGGTGATTGTTTTCTATTACTTAACCCCCTCCCCCCCCTCCCCCCTCCTCCCTCCTACCCATCCCCGTCACATGCTGACATTCTGTTTCGCCGCCTGCATCCCTCAGCCTTTACCTCTCCCACGCTCCTATATTGTTCTCACCGGCTCCCTCAGCCAATCAGCATTGGTCGTTTCCCCCCCCCCCCCCCTCCGCAGACACTCCCCCCCCCCCCCCCCTGCGTGGCGGGGGCCGGGAGATATTCAGCGAGCGAGAGAGCTGTGTTGTGTTCTAACGCCAGATCGATCCCCCCCCAACCCGGTCGCACAGCTGGCCGGTTTTTCGCTTGTAATCCGACGTTGTGTGAAACGAATCCAGAGGATTTGGTTTTTTTCCGATAGATCCCGCCCGTCTCCGGGATGGATGGTCTCCCAGGCACCGGCGATTTGGAGACACTGGGAATAGGAAAGAAAGAGCATTGGTGTGGATGTGTGTGTGTGTGCGTGTGCGTGTGTGTGCGTGTGACTGTGGACGTGTAGAGGAAACTAGCAGCACTCATAGTAAACACTCGCTGGCTATGCGTAACTGGAGCAGCCAGACACACACACACACACACACGCGCTGCCATGGAGATGAATGGGGGTCTTTCTGCTCCTTCTATTAGGTTATGATTAAGATCTTCATGTATAATATGTGACACTTTAATTTAGCCAGAGCATTTCCTCACTGCAGCAGCCGCAGCAGCCCGAGGACTGCCTTCACGGCTGGATTGAATGTGTGCAATAAGATAGGGTGTGCCACTAACACGTGCGCACGTGTTTGTGCATATGTTGTGTATGTGTGTGTTTGCGTCTGTGTTTGTGTATATCATTTTTGTTGGTGTGTGTGTGTGTGTGTGTGTGTGTGTGTGTGTGAACCTGACTATGTGTCTGTATGTGTGTGCACGTCTGTATGTGTGTGTGTGCATGCGTGTGTGTATGTATGTGTGTGTGTGTGTGTGTGTGTGTGTGTGTGTGTGTGTGCATGTGTGTATGTGTGTGTGAACCTGACTGTGCGTTTGTATGTGTGTGCGCGTCTGTATTTGTGTGTGTGTGCGCGTCTGTATTTGTGTGTGTGTATGCATGCGTGTTTCTGTATGTGTGATTGAGCGTGCACACCTGTGTGTGTGTGTGTGTGTGTGTGTGTGTGTGTTTGAGCATGCACACCTGTGTGTGTGTGTGCGTGTGCATGTACATATGTGTGTGTGTGTGTGTGTGCATATGCATGTACATATGTGTGTGTGTGTGTGTGTGTGTGTCTCCCTGTGCAAACAACCACATCAGACTCCAGCCACTGGGATCAGAGTCGGGATTTCCCGGGCTTCCTTAGAATACGATTAGCATACAATTTAACGTCATTTGGCTAAACGGATTCCACACTCGAGTCCGAAGCTTAAGACGAAGCTAGTGCAGGGGTTGGCCAGACACACACCCGGGTAATGGGAACATTGTGTGGTTGTGTGTGTGTTGATGTGCACCAGTACTATAGCAGTTAATTCTCATTTGTCAAACACCATCTTTTTTCTTTCCCATGGTGGGGGTCGAGTCCCTGCAGATTGCGGTAAGAGGAGGTGGAGAATTAATCAGCCAGAGGTCCCCAGTGTCATCAGTGATGTGTGTGTGTGTGTGTGTGTGTGTCTGTGTGTGTCTGTGTGTCTGTTCACAGTTATTTTTAGAGGTGCTTGTCACGTTCAACTCTGCGTCG
>NC_140290.1:12609368-12648710 GCF_964030765.1 Micromesistius poutassou | reverse complement strand
GTCTCCCAGGCACCGATTTGGAGACACTGGGAATAGGAAAGAAAGAGCATTGGTGTGGATGTGTGTGTGTGTGCGTGTGCGTGTGTGTGCGTGTGACTGTGGACGTGTAGAGGAAACTAGCAGCACTCATAGTAAACACTCGCTGGCTATGCGTAACTGGAGCAGCCAGACACACACACACACACACACACACGCGCTGCCATGGAGATGAATGGGGGTCTTTCTGCTCCTTCTATTAGGTTATGATTAAGATCTTCATGTATAATATGTGACACTTTAATTTAGCCAGAGCATTTCCTCACTGCAGCAGCCGCAGCAGCCCGAGGACTGCCTTCACGGCTGGATTGAATGTGGCAATAAGATAGGGTGTGCCACTAACACGTGCGCACGTGTTTGTGCATATGTTGTGTATGTGTGTGTTTGCGTCTGTGTTTGTGTATATCATTTTTGTTGGGGTGTGTGTGTGTGTGTGTGTGTGTGTTGTGTGTGTGTGTGAACCTGACTATGTGTCTGTATGTGTGTGCACCGTCTGTATGTGTGTGTGTGCATGCGTGTGTGTGTGTGTGTGTGTGTGTGTGTGTGTGTGTGTGTGTGTGGTGTGCATGTGTGTATGTGTGTGTGAACCTGACTATGCGTTTGTATGTGTGTGTGCATCTGTATTTGTGTGTGTGTGCGCGTCTGTATTTGTGTGTGTGTATGCATGCGTGTTTCTGTATCTGTGATTGAGCGTGCACACCTGTGTGTGTGTGTGTGTGTGTGTGTGTGTGTGTCTCCCTGTGCAAACAACCACATCAGACTCCAGCCACTGGGATCAGAGTTGGGATTTCCCGGGCTTCCTTAGAATACGATTAGCATACAATTTAACGTCATTTGGCTAAACGGATTCCACACTCGAGTCCGAAGCTTAAGACGAAGCTAGTGCAGGGGTTGGCCAGACACACACCCGGGTAATGGGAACATTGTGTGGTTGTGGGTGTGTTGATGTGCACCAGTACTATAGCAGTTAATTCTCATTTGTCAAACACCATCTTTTTTCTTTCCCATGGTGGGGGTCGAGTCCCTGCAGATTGCGGTAAGAGGAGGTGGAGAATTAATCAGCCAGAGGTCCCCAGTGTCATCAGTGATGTGTGTGTTGTGTGTGTGTCTGTGTGTGTCTGTGTGTCTGTTCACAGTTATTTTTAGAGGTGCTTGTCACGTTCAACTCTGCGTCGGCCCTTGTCATTAGATTCGCTCTAATTAGTCGTTAAAAATAATAGCTGTCAGCCTGTCACTTATTGGGCTGTGGAGGACTGACCGATCAACAGAGAGCAAATAAAAATAACCTGGGTGGCGTGGTTGAAATACAAGTCGAATACTGAAATACTTATTTACCCGTTAACACCAATTAACGTCAGCATCTTTTTTCGAGTTGGGCAACGTTACAATGTTATTTAACGTTGTCAGGATTATTATCCTACCTCTAAATATGTGTTTGTGTTCCTCGCTGAGCTGCAAAGTATAACACTGAGCAGTACTCCTCTGCCTCAGTATTTCTAATAGAATCCATTATACCCACAGATGGTCCAGCCAGCCGAGCTGTGGTCGAGCTGTCTGACGGAATCTATGAGAGGATCCTTCACATACAGACCACAGGTGGGTGTGTGTGTGTGTGTGTGTGTGTGTGCGGTTGGCCTGTGCGTGTGCGTGTGGTGCGCATGTGTGCGTGTGTGTGTGTGTGTATGTGTGCAGGAACCGACCAGGCAGTGCTCATTAAAGCCAAGGTTCAGCTCGCTGTTGAGTAAACTCCCCCCCCCCCACGCTGTCTCCTCAGCGGGGGAGAGAGAGAGAGAGAGAGGGAGAGAGAGGGAGAGACAGAGCAGGGGGTAGAGTGTGCACCAGTGTGTTAGCACAGCTTCATGCTCGCTTGCTGTCCCTCGCAACCTCTCAATTTCTTCCGGTTCTTATCTACTGATTGCCTCCCTCTCACTCCCTCTAAGTCTTATGTGCTCCACCATGTCTCTCTCTCGCTATTTCGTCTGTCATCCGTTCTCGGGCTGCTGCACAATTGGCTCTCCCTGTTCAAAGCCCCCCCGCCGGTTACCCCCAATGTCACTGGAGAAGATAACGTGACCCCCCCATCCTCCTCCCCCCGCGCGCGCGTGCGTGCGTGCGTTTGGGACGGATCCAGGCTATGGATTGCGCCCACAATGCCCTTCAATGCGTCGGCCAGTCCAGCCTTAACCACCACAGCCACCGACCAGTTGCCAAGTCCTCTGGAGCTTAGCTGTTGTGTTGTCTGTGAGCCGATGCATGTTTTGTTTGTGATTTTCTCGGACTGGGATTGGGGGGTCAGCGGACGGGGGAGACGCAGTGTTGTCGCCGGACGGCCGTCGCCGCAGCAACGATAAACGCAGCTCTGACGCACCTTTTAGCTCACGTCACCTGCAGTACGCCGTAGAGACGCTAATTGAATCGGCGACACTTTAGAGACGCTCCCCCCCCCCGCTGCACACGATCACACTCAGGAGGGGTCTGAAGACGTTACGGTCCGCTTAGCCTCCCGGTGAAGGCCCGGTCAAAGGGTTTATGGAAATGAGCACGGGGGGGGGGGTCGCCTAGAAGAGGCACAGCATCCTTAAGCGTCCTCGTGTCCTCTGTGGAGTGCAACAGTGGCGACGATTGTGATCAGAGGTCGGGATAGACGGATGAGGCCGGCGGGGGGAGGGACCGCCGGGAGATCACTCAATCACACGAGGAAACGGTGGAATGATTGGTAATGGTCGCGGGTGGTGAATGAATGGTACCTCGGAATGCACGGGGGACGTGTTGGGAATGCGTCCCGGGTTCACAGAGGACCGGACTGGCCTGGTTCCGCAGCCGCAGCACATCACTGGTGCTGGAGGAGAAGGATCACTGGTGCTGTGGGATTATGATCACTGGTACTGTGGGATTATGATCACTGGTACTGTGGGATAAGGATCACTGGTACTGTGGGATAAGGATCACTGGTACTGTACAATTATGATCACGGTTACTGTGGGATAAGGATCACTGGTACTGTGGGATTATGATCACTGGTACTGTAGGATTATGATCACAGTTACTGTGGAATAAGGATCACTGGTACTGTACAATTATGATCACGGTTACTGTGGGATAAGGATCACTGGTACTGTACAATTATGATCACTGGTACTGGAGGAGAAGGATAACTGTGGGATAGCTGGTGTTGTACAATAAGGACGGCTGGTGTTGTACAATAAGGAAGGCTGGTGTTGTACAATAAGGATCACTTGTATTGTTCAAATAAGGATTGCTGATCTTGTTGAATCGGGATGTCAAAAGAAACGACCAGTTTTTTTATTTATGCACCTAACATCCCTTTGCACGGTGGAAGGTATATCAGCTGTAGCGATGGCAGCTTTGCTAGAAGCCATGGTTAGCCTTTCCCTCTCTGGCTGGGAGCCAGATTTGTGTTTTTTTTTTGTCAAACGCTACAAGGCATCTTTATATACCAGCGAGCAGTAGCCACACCAAGGCAGCGCTGAACAAAAGCATGATCAATGTTGGTTTGCTTGACAGGGAAATAGCTTTGCACACTAGAACACACGAGCACGCACACACACACACACACACACACACACACACACACACACACACACACACACACACACACACACACACACACACACACACACACACACACACACCACACACACACACACACACACACACACTGTAATGGCACAGAGAGGCTCAAGGTTGCCAGGCAACCACAGCAATGAGTATTTTTCAGGCAACCACTAAGTGTGTGTGTGTGTGTGTGTGTGTACTGAGGTGGAGAGCTGGGAGAATTGTGCGTTGCAGGTGAATGCCTGTTTTTCTTTCACTTTGGAGACATTTCATTGTCGTGTGTTATGTGTTTGTGCACTTGTTGATGCCAGAAGTCCCTCCCTCCCCTCCCGCCCCACCGAGCAGTTATTGCTCATGAGCCCCTGGGTGAACTCAATCCCACGGTTTCCATGGCAACTCCTGACGAGGTCTGTCCTGGACGGCCAGGACGTGGTGGGAGGACGCCGTACGTCTCCGACCGCCGTCCCCCCCGGGCCGACCTCGCCGCTCACGTAAGGTCGGACGCTGGACGGGACGGCGTCGTGTGAGCCTGGCGGACGGGGGGGCGGAGGGAGTCCTTATCCCACAGTACCAGTGATCCTTATCCTACAGTACCAGTGATCATAATCCTACAGTACCAGTGATCCTTATCCCACAGTACCAGTGATGATAATCCTACAGTACCAGTGATCATTCACCTACAGTACCAGTGATCATAATCCTACAGTACCAGTGATCCTTATCCTACAGTACCAGTGATCATAATCCTACAGTACCAGTGATCATTCACCTACAGTACCAGTGATCATAATCCTACAGTACCAGTGATCCTTATCCTACAGTACCAGTGATCCTTATCCTACAGTACCAGTGATCATAATCCTACAGTACCAGTGATCATAATCCTACAGTACCAGTGATCCTTATCCTACAGTACCAGTGATCATAATCCTACAGTACCAGTGATCATAATTATACAGTACCAGTGATCATAATCCTCCAGTACCAGTGATCATAATCCTCCAGTACCAGTGATCATTCACCTACAGTTCCAGTGATCATAATCCTACAGTACCAGTGATCATTCACCTCCAGTACCAGTGATCATAATCCTACAGTACCAGTGATCATAATTATACAGTACCAGTGATCATAATTATACAGTACCAGTGATCATAATTATACAGTACCAGTGGTCATAATCCTACAGTACCAGTGATCATAATTATACAGTACCAGTGATCATAATCCTACAGTACCAGTGATCATAATCCTACAGTACCAGTGAGCATTCACCTCCAGTACCAGTGATCATAATCCTACAGTACCAGTGATCATAATCCTACAGTACTAGTGATCATAATCTTACAGTACCAGTGAGCATTCACCTCCAGTACCAGTGATCATAATTATACAGTACCAGTCCTTATCCTCTCAGAAGAACCACGGCCCTGACATTTGCCTCAGCTTCAGGTTCCGTCGTGGTGGTGGTTGTTTTTGTTGTTGTTTGTGTGTAACACTGTTGACTCCTGGTTCTGCTCACGTCATGCAGCCATGGAGTACCATGAGAAGCTGCAGGACCTGGTGGTCCGAGAGGGCCAGCGCGGTCGCAAGGTCAGCCGCGCGCTGGAGAGCTTCAGCTGGAACATCACGCTGCTCAAGGTCGGGACACACACACACACACACACACACACACACACACACACACAGACACACAGACAGACAGACAGACAGACAGACAGACAGACAGACACCCCTGCCCTCCCTAAAAAGGATTGAGACTAGCCGTGACGTCGCCCTACAGTGCCCTCCCTCTCTTCTGACATCTCCTCCCTTCCACTCTATCCCCCTCCCCTCCCCTCCTCCTCCCCCAGGGCCAGGCGGACCTGCTGAAGCAGGCCAAGGCCGAGGTACGGGAGAACATGAAGCAGGTGCACTGCGCCGCGCTCACCAGCAGCCTGACCAAGAAGGGCTCGGCGGCGGGCGCGGGCGGGGGCAGCCTGGGCCGCACCCGCTCGCTGCCCCAGTGTCGCCAGCCCATCGCCCCCGTCGCCGCCTCCACACCGGGCCCCACCAGAGGGAGAGGGCCGTTGCCGTAGCAACACCCCCCCCCCCCCTGCACACACACACACACAGATGCACGCACACGCACCCCCCCCCTTGAATGCTTAATGGCAGCAGGTTATTGGTAGATTTGGTCGATTAAAGCAAGGAGGGTGGTGGGGGGGGGGGGGGGGAAAGAAAAGAAAATAGGACAGCAGCACCTTCGTGTCGGCAGAGTCACAAGCCATAGAGACGATAGCCATATAAACGTGTATGTTGCCACGGAAACTGTACCTGCGATGCTTTATCTCTCTGAATATAGAGACTATTAAAAACTGTTCACCTGATGGCAATCTCTCATGGTAGGAGAGCGACTGTCTGGGAAAAAAAAGAACATTTTAAGTCGGTCCGTTGAGAATAAATGTAGTGATTGTTGTGAAGATGTAAACGATGGCTTTGTTGATACCCCGCCCCCCCCCCCCCCAACCACACACAGTTTCGCTTCAGCAAGTACTGTAAGTGAAGTGGCAAAGTCGTCCTTCTGGCCATGCTCAGAATGACAGAAAGTGTTTGAAGTGGCGATTCCACTTGTGAGTCGACGTGTTCACTGTTTGAGTCCCTCTCAGCTGCAGGGGTTGGAGCTGGCACATGAGACTGTTAGTGGGTGAGCCGCGTCAAACGTTTTAAAGACAGTGCCGGGAATCCAATGTGAAAGCATTCTTGGTTTTAGTTTTGGCGTAGGCTGTTGCGTCTGAACAAAATGTGGTTGTATCTGGTTGTATCCAATTGTTGCACAAAAAAAAAAAATTGCGCAAAAAAGGTACCAAATGATTATATTTTTTCTAAATTCACATCAATTGAAGACCTCTACCAAGGTTTGCCAATAGGGAGCTAGACCGAGCACCAAGATCAAGACAGCCGTCTCACATAGTCACCAAGTTATTCTATTTTTTTGTAGACAAAGAAAATATACATAACTTATTTGTAATAGATGAATGGTTCAATGTACCGTTATGTGTACGTGAAAGGTTATGTTGTCATCATCTGCACCCAGTCTGTATGGAAAATAAACTAGCTTTTAAGTATTGTAGAGTTTGGCGTCACTCAATCAATCTACAGGACAGCGTTTCACTGCCCTGAGTTTGTAGAAGGCAAAATCCAGTGCAATACAAGTGATAGTTGTGTATATAAGTCCGTTTTAATGGTGATTCTTATTCTCAATTGTTTGCGGGTCAAAATCCCAGAGCTGCATCCATTTGCATTCCCATTAATACCTTGACATTTACTACAATGCAGTGGGAGTTTGACAAAGTTGAGGAATGTCATATATTTCCATAAATTTACAATTATTACTACATACAAAGAGATCATCATTTACATTGATTTGTGGACCGAGACACCGACAGAAGTGGGACAAATGACATTTTTCCAAGCACAGTAATCATGGAATAGCAAGAGCAATGTTGTTTTTATTGATCTACAATTAATTACATTGGATGGTAAGCGAAGAGGGTCATTCTCCATGCATACTTCTTTCATGGCTAACTGCAGGTGAGCAGAGACATAGCAGAACAAAGTAAAACAAGTAAAACGTTTCTATTGGAATCTATGTAAAAAAAACCAGAAGACATCCCTATTCCCTACCACATATTTTAATCATTTATAACTCGGAAATGTGGTTCTATGGATTTAAAATAGACTTAAAAAACAAAACCAAAAACAAACCCCGTTAACATAAGAACATTGGGTTTAGTTGCGTCGAGTGAAAAACAGTTTGAGGCACTGGTAGAAAAAGACAGAAGAGGCCAGAATCCAATAGACAGTGTCTTCCCTCGCACTTACAGACAATGACAGACATTACGGTTATGGCTAGCTCTCCACACTCGGGGACAGGCAGAGATTTTACAATTAGTACACTTGGCTTATGGCAAGTACTGGGGGGGGGGGCTCCGACTCCCAGCTCTTAACGTCAAGTTCGGAGCGCAACGGGTATCGAGACACAGTAACGTGGTCTGTTGGCGCCCCCTGCTGACAGAACATGGCGCTACGGTTAAAAGTCACGGGGATGAGTGAGGTTAGACGGTTGCCATAGGAAGCCTAAGCATAGACGGGAAGAGGACAGGCGTAAACGTAGACAGCGTACAGCCTCGGGTCAGAGAAAAAATAAAAACAGAGAGAGAGAGAGAGGGAGAGAATAGGTTATAAGGTATCGATTGGCAGAGTGGCTGATCTAACAAAGCTAGGAAAGTGTCTCGAGTCCACAGGTGCAAGTTTGTTTTTCTTTACCGCGAGAGAGAGAGAGAGAGAGAGAGAGAGAGAAGAGAGAGAGAGAGAGAGAGAGAGAGAGAGAGAGGAGAGAGAGAGAGAGAGAGAGAGAGAGTAGAGAGAGAGAGAGAGAGAGAGAGAGAGAGAGAGAGAGAGAGGTTCACAGATCACTGGGGTTGACGATGGTGAAGTCAGAGTCTTTGCTGTTGGTGGAGCCCTCGTCGGGACTGGAGGAGCCCGAGGTGACCGCACCGGCGATGAGGGGGTCCTGGAAGCCCCCCGCCACGCCCTCGGGCTCCAGACGCACCGAGCCCCGCCCCCTCCTGACGGGAGGCGTGGCTCCTCCTCCTCCTCCACCTCCACCTCCCGCCCCGCCGCCGCTGACGCCGCCCCCCCCCCCGGGCACTGCTGCCCCCGTCCGGCGCCGGCAGGTCCCCCTCCTGGCACACCAGGATGTAGTCGTCAAAGTGCTTCCCCTCCGGAGCGGCCGGTGGCACCACCTGGTGGTGGAAGCGGTTTTTGGGTGATGGTCTTTAAAAAAAAACGGTTTGGTTTGACTGATTTGATTTCATTGCTTAGAGGAAGCGCTTTTGAAGAGGCGGGTTTTGGTAGAGAGTCATTTTACGGCTGGTCTAGTCTAGTCTGTATGTGAGCACATTTCTCACATTTATTTTGGGGAGGGGTGGGGTTCTATTTTTGAAGCACCTTTTCAGAAAACGTAATTTTGGATAAAGAACAGACGGATCACGCGCCACTGGAACACGTTGACGCATAATCGCCTTCTCCAAACACCCCCCGACACCTAATCAACCTCCAATTAAAACACTTCATCATAGGAAGGGTCCCGCGACCACAGCAGAGGGTCCTTCAATTCATAACAGTATGAAAGTGGCTCTCAGAGGCTGGGTAGGATTTTTGTTTTTTAAGTGAAGAAAAAGACAGAAATATAAATAAAGAAATATTTCTGGCGCGTGGAAGTCTCCAGTTCCAGGGTAACGCATCAGGCCGGTCAATGGTCGACCTTCCCACTGTCCAACTGGACAGTGAGTGGCCATGACTGGTTTCCTGTTCCTATCTAACTCTTATAGATCAAATTAACCATATGGAATTCTGCCACTAATCCATCATTTATTAGTGAAAAATATCTATATATATATAGATATGTATACACATACACACACACACACACACCATCGTTTTAACTACAATTCTGACCCCGTCTAACCTGTGTTTCTGGTGGCGTGTGGACCTGTGCATCCTTCTCCTCTTCGTCCTCCTCTTCGTCATCACCGCTCAGGTTGCGGTCGCGCTCAGAGTCTCGTCCCGGTAGACTGCTGGTTGGCAGTCTTTCCCCGGTGGCGGCGGCGGCAGCAGCAGCAGCAGCAGCGGCGGCGGCGGCGGCGTTGGAGGTGTAGTGGTCGTCAGCGATGGAGATCTCCTCATTCTCCTCAGCCTCCAGCTGGCTCTGGTTGAAGCGCAGCGCCCCCTTGAGGATGTCTTTGATCTGGACGGGGTGGAGGAGAAGGATGCAAACTTGTCAAAGGAAAAAACAGCTGCTGTTGACGGAGCCAAGGAAAATGACAACTCTTTTCTTCGCCTTTCACTTCGATCCGAGCCGTTTGCTATTGTGTCCGACCAAAGTCTCGCTCAAGGAGAAGTGTCACTCTGAAATCTCATTGTGGCGTTTCTCAATTTTCATTATTCAACTCTCAGATAACACTAGGTTACACTCTCTGTAATACAACAAAACACAACAATGCAACACCTGAACACCCACAATGGAACACCTGAACTCTTGTGAGACACACACACACACACACACACCTGCTTGAGTCCAGCCAGGGACACCAGCACCTCATCTTCCTTCTCTATGTGTTCCTGTAGAATCACGTCCTGGATCTTACCTGTGAAGAGGAGACACACAGAGAACCAAGACCACAAAGTCACTCCAGCGAAGGGACCCTCTTCTACAATGTTGGCAATTACACATTGTATCCCCAATAAATTACCCCAAATTAATTTAAAAAGAAAAGCAATTATACAAAGCTCTTGTTGGCCGCAAGTACCAAGGCCAGGCCTGATGTCGTTGAGTTTGCTTTATGTGGTGGTGAGACACGGAGGTGGGTTGCCCTTGTGGGCGATGATGAGCCAGCTCTCTGGCTAAACCGTTTAGTGGTGGCAGTAGCTCAGACTCACAGATGTGCGTGTTCATCATCTTGGCACAGTACTTGCTCATGGCCTCCAGGTCGTTGATCTGGCCCTGCAGGAAGGACACCTGGGCCTCCAAATCTTCCTCCTGATGACACACACACACACACACACACACACACAATCTTCAGAGACTCAAGGCACAGGCTCTTGTTAACGGTCACAGGCAGTTCAATCACAGCGTCAGAGTCAAGAATCAAGGTGGAATTTAATCAAGAATCAAGGTGGAATATAATGGGAAAACGATTATCATACAAAGTAAAACTCCCATGATAGAGATACATGGAGATAGAGCGACATGATAGAGCGAAAAGACATTGAGAGAGCGACATGAAAAAGGAGACATTAAGATAGAGTGACATAATAAGAGACCTTGAGCTAGAGGGACATGATAGGGACATGGAGATAGAGCAACATGATAGAGAGACATTCAGAGAGCAACATGGTAGCGTGACACGGAGGTAGAGCGACATGGAGGTAGAGCGACATGATGGGGACACGGAGGTAGAGCAACATGATAGAGAGACATCCCGAGAGCGACATGGTAGGGACATGGAGGTAGAGCAACATGATGGGGACACAGAGGTAGAGCGACATGATGGGGACATGAAGGTAGAGCGACATGATGGGGACATGGAGGTAGAGCGACATGATAGGGACATGAAGGTAGAGCGACATGAAGATAGAGCGACATGATGGGGACATGGAGATAGAGCAACATGATGGGGACATGGAGGTAGAGCGACATGATGGGGACATGGAGGTAGAGCAACATGATGGGGACATGGAGGTAGAGCGACATGATGGGGACATGGAGGTAGAGCGACATGATGGGGACATGAAGATAGAGCGACATGATGGGGACATGAAGATAGAGCGACATGATGGACATGGAGATAGAGCGACATGATTGGGAAATGGAGATAGAGCAACATGATGGGGACACGGAGATAGAGCAACATGATAGAGAGACATTCAGAGAGCGACATGGTAGCGAGACATGGAGATAGAGCGACATGATGGGGACATGGAGATAGAGCAACATGATGGGGACACGGAGGTAGAGCAACATGATGGGGACACAGAGGTAGAGCGACAGAAGGGGGTCGCTCACGTTGTCCTTCTTGCCCATGCTCTTGCTGTGGGAGCGCGAGCGGGTGATGTTGAAGAAGGACTCCTTCTTGCCGGCGGACAGCGGCGGGGAGGCGGCGCTGGCGTCGCTCCCCCTGGAGGGCGGGAGGGGGGGGGAGGCCGTGCTGTGGCCCCGCCCCCCGACGCCCAGGCTCTCCACGCTGGGGGAGGAGCTCACCGCCCTGGACCGTTGCCCTGGAGACGAGACGAGGGGGAGGGACAGATCAAGCGTTTGCCTGAAGTGGTGGAAAATATGTTTTTTTCTTCGTTTTACAGACGACAGTTTCTATAAACTTCACCCCCCCCCCAATAAATAAATAAATGAGGTTGGAATGCAGGAAGGATAATATCAGTTTGTAAACAGGACTAAATCACCATGATCAAATATTGGACAATAACACAAAACACAAAGACAGCATGAAGCAAGCCTATGGAGACACATTTTATTGTGTGTAAATATTATATTTGGAATGATGCTGCAACTAAAGAGCCAAGAAGTATACTTTAATAAACTTCTATGGTCGTAAAACTGTCCCAAGGAAATCATTGCATCAGTTTCCTCATGTCAGTTCCCTTCACTTCCCTCTGCTGGGCAGCACCAAGTACTACACACAGTGATCAGTCATAACTGAAGGCGATCACATGTGTTGTAGGGGTGGGAATCTCTTGGCACCTCACGATTCGATTCTAAAACGATTATCGATGCAACAAAATTTTATGTACATTTCCATGTGGGACTTTCAAAAATATATATATACACATCTGAGTTTGCTACTCAGAGTTTCACTTCCTACTTGTATGATGATCATTAAAGACAATCAACAGATGAATTACCTTATCTAATATTTTATATTAGATAAAGTCGGTTCTCTGCGCAGAGAACCCGCAGGCAGAAAGGAGTTTTCTGTAGCGCTCTGCAGCAGGCGAACAAATTCAATTAAAAAAAAAATATATATATATATATATATATTATTATTATTTTTTAAATTAAATTTGTTTCCGATTATACATTTTTCTGCATCGAGACGGAATCGTTCTAGAGAGAATTGCGATGCATCGAAGAATCCACTTTTTTTTTCTCACCCCTGCGTTGCACATGCACTACCGGACATTGGCTTGTGCTGTATGGGCAAACGTCAAAGTTAGAGTGTGCGTGTAGGACGGCGTTGATGCAGAGACATGCACTGACAAAACGGATAGGTATACACGCACACAGTTGCCGTGGCAGCAGTTACCTTGTGTGTCATTGTAATTCTGAACTGGGAGAGTTTCCTGTGACGTGTCGCCTGAAACTACATCTAACACATTGGAGAGTCAGGTCCAATGTCGCACACACACACACACACACACACACACACAATCTTCTGATACTCATGGCACATGCACTTGTTAACTTTCACATGCGGTTAAATCAAATCAGGGAAGTGGTCATTGACGCACAGCCAGGGATCGCCTTAAAAAGGTCAGTGTATGTGTTCACCAGTGTTCCATTTAACAGACACTTTGCAAAAGAAATGATTAGGTTAATCATGGATATTATTAATGAAGTGGAAGGATTGCTTGTTTACGTTGTCTGTGCTGTTTAGGGTGTCCGTTTCGGCTAAAAGCGAAATTCATGCAAAATTCACTTCATTGAAAACGTTGTGGGTTTTCCTTCCGAGATGAAATGACGTTTGCTTCAACAGGGGTTTTTATTCTCTCAAATTCTTATGTTGTTTGATTTTTATTGAAACAAACCTGATTCCATACACTCGCCAAAGTGCAATATAAAAAAATACATACATAAAGAAATGTAATAAAATAAATATCCCAATCTAATATTTGAAAAGACGACGTCTGTGTTAAAGTCGGTTCTCGTACCGGCTCTGTACGACTAAGCAGATCCCCCCCACCCACCCACTCACCCACCCCCCCCCCCACCCACCTTTGCTGAGGTGCACGGGCATGCTCTCCGACTTGAGCAGGCGGTGGTGCTGTTCCAGGCCCTGGCCCGCCAGCGGGGTCTGGCTGTTCAGCGTCTCCACCAGGGGGCGCGGCGGAGGCAGCTGCGTGGACCCCGGGGTGTTGGAGGAGGAGGAGGAGGAGGAGGAGAAGGGAGACGCGGCGGTGAAGGAGGAGTGCACCTCTGTGTTGATGGGCGAGAAGACGGCCGGGCCGCCCGGGACGGCCGGGGAGATGAGCTTCCTGCCAAAGTTGAGCAGGCTGCTGGACACCTTGTTGATGTTGAGGGGGGGCGCTTTGCCACCGCCTGGGGTGCTAGAGAGGGGTGTTGATTTTAGTCGTTTATCGTCAAATTTATTCCAACATTTTTCGTTTTATGTTCGCAAAAAAAATACAATAAAAAGAAAGGCGTGTTGCTCAGTGACGATGTGGACATTCGGGTTTGAACCCAGAACTTTGTTTGCTGAGAGTGAAACAGTGAATCGACTAGACTATTCACAATGTGTGTGTGTCTGTGTCCTTGGGTGTCTGCGTGTGTCTTTGTGTGTCTGTATTTACCGGGTCTTGTTGACCAGGTCCGCTCCCCTGGTCTTGTAGTAGTCCAGGTTCTGTTGGAACTGATAGTTGACGGGCCGCGGATTGTTCTACAGAGAACAAGAGGATTTAGTCGAATCAAATTATTGCAAAGCGGGCCATCAATTAAATCGGATATCCACTCGAATTATTTCTAACAAATAAGTAATTTAGTCATCTGCAGGAAAGAGTTTGCATTTGTCAACAATATAATAGAAAACTGAGTATGCATGAAACCCCACGATGTGACGGTATGTTTGCGTTTGTTTGTTGTTTGCGTTTATGCAACAGTGACCCCGGCCAACGACATTAACTCTGAGTCAGCGGTCCTCCCCGAGGTGTGACAGGGATAAGAAGCTGTTTGACAGCTTGATTGCTGGAGTTCAGTAAGGACTTGGTGAGGGAGTGGAGTGGTGTGTTGCCGTCGCCGTTTGTGTGGTTCAATGACCATAGAGAAGAAATAGAAGATGGCTTGTGTCATATGTGAGCTGAACTGTCACTGACAGTTCACCATAGCAGTTTGCATCCATCTTACAGACACACTCAAACACGAAAAGAGAGACTCGGTCACAGGAAAAGCACAAGGTCATAGGTCGTTGGGTTGGGTTAGTTCTCCTGTAACTAAGGGTTTGTTACAGGAGAAGAAGGAACGAAAGAAAGAGGGAAAGAGACAGCATAAGGGATAATTTTAAAAAGACAGGAGGAAAGGAGGACGGAAGAGTGACACGTCCCAAAAGGTTGGCGTGTTGGGTTACCTTGGGGTCTCGGAGGAACAGGGCCTTGTGAAGCAGTGAATGGATGTCTCCGATGGGAGGGTAGTGCATAAGAAGGCCCAGGCAGGTCTGGAAGTTGCTCGCAATCACTGAGAGAGAGACGGAATCAACGCCCCGAAATCGAGTCACATAGTGCATTTAAATCTGGATCTGAAATGGGATACACTTCCTGCGTGAGTTGGTTCAGTTAACTGTTTGATACTGCCAAGAACAAAAGGGGATATCTTTGAGGAAGTCAAACTAACACTATAAAATCAAACAGCCTTACGTGAATAGGCTATAATGTAATCTTCGCATTAGGTGATGATGAATACAAATTTTCCTTTCTATACTTTCTTGTAATGTTCATAAAATACTTTTACTTGAGTGGAATACATATGTGGAATAATGGTATTTTACTAAACACTTTGTAAAAGTAAGTAAAAACTTTGGGATGATTTATTCTGAGTGAACCATTCAGAATGTAAACACGTGTGACCAGAGACGGCGTCTCCTGGTACGTACGCGCGTCCCTGATGTAGAGCAGCATGGCCACGAAGATGTAGTCCACCAGGTCCAGGGTGATGCTGTCGGCAAACAGAGCGTCCCACACCACCAGCAGGTCCTGCAGGGGGAACTCCCGGCCAAAGAGCAGACGCACCCACCGGCTACACACACACACACACACACACACACACACACACACACACACACACACACACACACACACACACACACACACACACACACACACACACACACACACACACACACACACACACACACACACACAATTAGAAGCCCCATCTGAACATGCACGCACCGTGGAGATATTAAGTGCATTGTTAAGTGCAATACACACCTTTCCAAAAAAAAAAAAGTTAGGTTTTTATCACCTTTTAATTCTTATTTGTGCCCTGTACTTTGGCTGGGACAGCCAAATTACCATCCAGGGCAGTATAAAGTACATCTGGTCTTTTATTTTAGGAAGGTTATGTGCTTTAATACAATGCCCTTGGGGATAGACAATGTAAAGGCATTTGTTTTGTACAGAACATTAAAAAATTGACAACGCGCGCGCACACACACACACACACCGACTCACACACACACCGACTCACATGCCATAGATCTGGGGGGCAATCTCCAGCCGGTTAACGTGCATGTGCAGCTCCACGTCGTGCTTCTTCACAAGCTGGTCCTGGATACGGTTGACTTTGGTCACTATGGCAACAGAGGGGCCGGTGTCCTGAGGCCGGGCAAACGGTATGGTGGTCAGCATCTCCTCCTTCCCCTGTAATCCCCGCCACCCACCCCCCCCCCCAAAAAAAGAGAGAAAAAAAAAAATAGAAAGAAATTAGAGAAAAATGCTCACACAATCAATTATGCACGATATGTACACAAATCTACTCTATTTACTTTGAGGCTGCACAAAATGAACACCAGGCGAGTGTATTGCAGCTGCTATAGACATTAATTTATAATAACCATTTTGTCTAAAGCATTATCATTATGACCGATCTAGTCTTCCATGCGGTAATGGTGAAGAAGGTGACAGTACAGCATGCCGCGTTAAATAGCATTAGTATGCCGCTTGTGCGTCGTTCCCTCGTCACGGCGGTTGCGGTGGGCGCCGCGACGCGAAGAGATCTCAGGTCGGTGCGCAAAACTGACCTTTCTGATCTGCCTCTCGAAGCTGGAGAACCAGGGCTCCGTCGTCTCCATCAGCTGGGAAAACATGGCACTGGAAACCCACAAGGCGGAGCGGAGCCAGAGGGTGGGGAGAGAGAAAGATGGACAGAGGGGGGGGAAGATACAGAGAGGGAGAAGGAGAGAGAGAGAGAGAGAGGAGGATGGGTGGAGGTAAAGAAGGAAGGAGAGGACGAGGGCAGGAGGGAGGGAAGGTAGAGAAGGCAAGGGAGCATGAGAGAGTAGCAAGGAGGGAGGGAGGACGAAATCCAAGGAGAGAAAACACGATCAGAGCCAGAAATGTAATCAAACGAATGTTCTTTTGGGTTTTGTTTTTTTATAGACTAATTTGATTTCTCAATATGAGCGAGCGTGTTATGTTGGCGAGCCGGGGCGCTTGACATCCACAGCTCCACTCACTAGGCGTCGTGCTCGTGGTAGTTAGGGTCCAGCAGAGTCATCATCTCCTCGCTGGGAACAGATAAATAACCAAATCACCATCAGGCCGACCCCATCCCCCAGGGGCACGAGTATTTTGGGCATTTTTACGACAGAGCACAGGCTCGGTGGACGAGGAGATGCAGGCAAGAAAGGGATGAACTAAAGCAGTGCGGGGTGGGGAGAAGGGGCTGTGTGGATGGGAAGACCCCTACCTGGGGTTGGCCGTCTCGCTGGCATGCTGGAAAGCCTGGTGGTCGCAGTGCAACACAAACACGATGGGAGCCAGCAACTCGTGCATGCCCTGTGGTCGAGAGACAGAGACAGAGAAACAGAGACACACAGAGAGAAAGAGACAAGGAGACACAGAGAGACAAACAGAGGCAGAGAGATACACAGAGACAAACAGAGACAAGCAGAGACAGAGAGAAAGAGACAGAGAGACAAGGAGACAAAGATAGAGACACACAGACACACAGTGAGAAAGAGACGGAGAGACAAAGAGACAAAGAGAGAGACAGAAGGTGAGATGGACAGAATCACCCAGGTGACCCAGGATTCTCTCCTTAATAGTAATGTAAACACTTGAAACTATACATGTTATCATATTTACACTCTCCAAGCCCCTGCCACTTATTTGTTTAGAGACACATAGAAATGCACTAAACGAGTTAACCAATCTATTCTGCGACGTTCACTTCAGCAACAATTGGTTCATTTGGAAAATCGACAAAACCCCATTGTTCCCCGTTTCCTCCCCCGGGCAATCAGCAGACTGTAGATAACGCTAAAGAGACGCCACCTGCTTGTACAGTAACTGCTCGTTCTCCCTGGCGTAGCAGAAGAGGATGTCTGTAAGCTTGGTCCTCACATCCTCCTCCTGGAAATAACGCATCTCGGGGAACCTTAAACACAAACACACACATCTGGTGACACCTGCGACTGCTAAAAGGGCTGGTTTCTAGTCAATGCGTGCAGAACAGGGTGCAGAGTGAGCCTCACGTTCTCATCACATCCTGCCGGATCATGCTCCTCAGCTCCTTGTCCTGGAAGAACTTGTTCCACAGGCTCTAGACGAGGGGAACCGAGAGAGAGTGAGTGAGTGAGTGAGTGAGTGAGTGAGTGAGTGAGTCAGAGAGAGAGAGAGAGAGAAATGTAGGTGAAACATCCTGTTCATAGTGCCCAGGGAAGTCAGTTATTGTTTTGCCAGTCATCATTGAAGGCATTAAAGACGCTTTCATCCGAAGCGCGTTACAGTGAATACAGACACAGGCGCCATCGAGGAGCAGGAAGGACTCAGACAAACATCCCACTTAAGAGCAGCACTACGCAGAGAGGTGAGCGAACCGGGAACCTTTCCGCTGGGAGTCCGGTGATGATTAAGTGGGACGAGCAAAAAAACAAAAAAAAAAAACAAAGCTGGCCAGAAGAAAGTGGCGCAGCATGTGATGTAGTGACATCAGACTAAAAAAGGGCTGGTATCGCCAGCTATAGATAGCTTTGCATGGACCGAGTCGCTGAATAAAAAGGTCTTTGTTACTCCACTGTCGGATATCGAGCCGGGTTCCCTCGGCTGACCCGATAACAATCCACACACACACACACACACACACACACACACACACACACACACACACACACACACACACACACACACACACACACACACACACACACACACACACACACACACACACCCCTTCATCCTGGGAGAGGGGGTTGTTCACCACCAGGTCCTGCTGACCAGCAGCCTTGCGCGGGTTGGTGATGTGCTGAGAGAGAGAGAGAGAGTAAAACGGACAGAGAGAGGGAAAATGAGAAAGTGACTCGACCGGCACATACTGTCCGTACAGTAGTACACCGACGGTATCTAGGAGTGCAGAACTTTGCAGACCCCATCCACTGGTGCTCACCTTCTCTTTGATCTTCTCATACTGGGCACGCACCTCCTTGCTCCTGTTGATCCACTCACCCTTATCTTCGGGGAGCACCTCCAAATATAACTGAGAAGAGGACCCACACAGAATAAGAACAAGACGTCAAGTATTAACATCATGCCATTAAATAGAGAAGAGATCCAGAGAGCGAGACCGAGAGAGAGAGAGAGAGAGAGAGAGAGAGAGAGAGAGAGAGAGAGAGAGAGAGAGAGAGAGAGAGAGAGAGAGAAGTCAGTATCCTAATGACATGATTGCATTTTCAACTCAATAGTAAATCAAATATTATTTCCGTCGTCTCAGTTCTCCCACGAACCACCATTGTTTGGGTCTACATTTTGAAATGTTATTATCAACTTATTATTGCTTATTGTTTTTGTATTATTACATTTAGACTTTTTGTTAATTGATTCCTGATATCACAGATCACATTGAGACCGCGCCACACAGAGAGTTTAGTTTCAGGGCATCTAAGACATGGAGCTTCATGGCAGGGAGTCACAACAACACAACTACTTCCATAACCCTCTGTTGTTTTCCACCTTAAGGTCTCCTTCTTGCTGGTTGGGTTTAGGGGAGCGAAGGAGGAGGAGGGTCCTTGCTTGTCATTCTGAGGTGTTTAGGGTTATGGGGGGGGGGGGGGGGGGGGGGCAGTAGGTTCTCCCTCCTACCTTCCAGCACACACTGCGGAAGCGGCTGCTGCGGAGGCGTCCACTGAGGCCAGCCTGCCGCGTCCGGGCCAGGTAGTTACTGTTCAGGAACAGGTTGTCCCACTCTCTCCTGCACACACACACACACACGAGACACGCATGACAAACAACACATGGCGCACATGTGACAAACAACGCATGATGCACAAAAAGGGAACCACGGGCTAGAATGAAGACAACCCGTATTCGTTTAGCTAGCTAAGTCAGGTGAAGCCAAACAAACATTCATAATATAATAATAATAATAATAATAATAATAATAATTAATCTGATTCCTAAAGTGCTTTTCATTACAAATCTGAAAGTGCCGTGCGGGGCTAAAACAGAAAACACCAGCAGAGCGGAAAAACACACAAGTTGAAGCCAATTAAAAGAAATATATAAAAATGTATATATTCCTATAGAAAAAGGGTGCCCTTCAGTACACATGAGGAAAAAGCTTAAAGCACATAAATGCACTGTGCAGCAGGACACGCGCGCACGGCATGAGTGGTGACACCCACCTATACGAGAGGAAGGTCGCCTGGGACTGGGAGTAAGCGCTGCTGTCCAGAGAGCCCCCTGTGAGAAGACACAAGTGTTTGTGTTCACATGCACAGAGCCGCCGTGCGGAGGTCATGCGCTCAACCAGGTGACCGGGGGGGGGGGGGGGGGGGGGAACCACAGTCACTCCAGGGAAAACTAAAGGGTGCTTATGCCCCGAATAGAAACATGTCCACCCCGGGTATGAAAATCACTCCGATCTTAAATGAGTTTTTGACCTCTACTCTGTTCACTTTCCCAATGGTGATCAATCTACTACTTTTTTTTTTTTTTTCTTCCAGAGTTTCTCTCGCCGTGAGAGACACAGGCGAGAGTCTCAGGTTTAAGTAAAAGAACATCTTCGCTGTCATCATCGTCATCATCATCATCTGCGATAACAGGCCTAATTTGGCCTGCAGGAGAACACACTTACAATTGGGAGGGCTGTCTATCAACATTAGCTACAGGAGTGGATCGGTCTAGGGGGACCTTCAGCATGAATATTCATCAGTTCCACAACATGCCAACACAACTTTTATCCCTCCCCCTCGTCCCTCACCCTCTCGCTCTCTTTCCATACACTCAGGCAGCAGCACGACATCATCTCTCGCCCCCCCCCCCTCGCCCCTCTGCACAGACACACTCGCATAACACGCAAAAACCCATGGGAGTCATCAACTGGAGTTTGTGACTCATATTTAACACGTTAAGCTCAATCTCTGCCCCTAATTTCTCTCCAGATCTGCATCGTCTTCCTCTAATCTTCCACTCATCCAGTTTCCCTCCCTCGCGCTCTCTCTCTCTCCCTCCCTCCCACTTTCTCCCGAAAGTGAAGTGTGAGGTGGAGGCCTCAATCAGAGAAGAACTGACGACAGATTCTTTGTGACTTAAAGACACTGGGTGCTTGTTAATGGACACAGTAAAACCAGTGTTTAGGCAATGTAGACAGCACTTGTGTTCAATTGGCTCACTTGCCTGATAGTGCACTATTTTGGGATTCCCTGTTTTGTGTTGTCGGAAATTTGAGTGTTCAAATCGGGTTCCCTATATTGCGCACCACTTAATACCCATAATGCGGAAGTGTCCAACTGACTCTTAATTCCATGACACGCCGAAAAAAAATTGTACTTCATAGTGTGTGAGCAATATTAGACACAGCCAGGGATTGCAATAGACAGCGGTTTTAGAGGTGGTGCTGGAGATAGAATTGGATCAGCATTCCACCCCTAGATCCACTGTGACAGCACGAGGGAGGGACGGAGAGGCGGGGTGACGTACTGTGGTTCTGGTTGAAGTTGTGCAGTGGGTCAAAGCCCGTCTCCTGCTGCTCGCTGGTCTGCAGCGGGTGGCGGGTCTCGAAGTTTGGGTGCTGCATGTCTGCGACCCAGCGGGACCTGGGGGAGGAGACGGTGACGGTGATGGTGGGAAGAGGAGAAGAAGACAGAAGAAGGGGGCTGACATTTGCAGCCCATCATGGGGGCCGATCACACAGACACCCACTTTGCCGTCGGCTTTCTATGGTATGAGCGTGCACGTGCAGAGCGCCTTTTTGTTGTGACCACGTTTTTTCGGGGGCCTTTTATAAGAGGTCAAACACGCGGCGCTGGGCGTGCAGCATCGCCGCTCGTCCACCAGAGAGAGGACATTATGTCCGACGACGGCGAGAAGCTGGTTTTGACAGCGAAGGGATAATAGTTTATTTAAAGATGAAAGCAAATCGTAAGAGCCGGGCGTCTCGTCTGGTCCATTTTTTATCGTTTATAACAATGTGAACCGCACAATTGTTGCACGCGGCCGCGCACCACAGGCGCTCCCAGCGCGACGCACAAAGTGCTCTGCCAAGGCGGATTTGCAGCGTTCGCGGCTGTTGCAATAGTGTTCCGTGGAATCGGCCCCTCCAGACTCACAACCGGTTTCAGCGAGTCTTGGCTGGAATCGTAACGTACATGCTTTGAACAGAGGGCGTCCCCCCGTCCACCCACCACCGTTTAAAAGACAAACGCCGTTATCTAGCAGCACAACACATAGCGGCCGACGGCAGTACTGACCGTCGGGAGAGAGTGTTGGGATTCCCCTCAGTCGAATGATGGAACCGTTCTTATCTGCAACAGAGAGCATAATGTCAAGAAACATGAACCAGGAGAATACCAGAACCTGGATACTAAAGCACGTTAAAAATAGGATCTTTAAAACAGGGATCCGCTTGTGGACGATCATGTGGTGCGGCAGCAGCGGTCGCCGTCACTGCAAGGGATTCAAAACCCACAGCAGGGGTGTTCATGTCCGAGCAACACCTTCTAAGAGCAACACAACAGATGCAGAATGTGCGGGAGTGCTGGATCTAGGTGGGAACCACAAGAAGCTGCAAACAAAAACAAGCCACTTAAAAAAGAGGTCAATGTGTTTCGACAGACAAGGTGTGATTCATGGAAAGCATTAAAGACGAATAGCATCATAATGTGATGATAGGTTATTAGAGGAGTCGTTAAATAGCCTAATAAGACTTTAATTGGCTGGTGAAGGGCCCGGCAATCCTCAAAACATCTCGTCAGGTGAACCATCAGCATTTCCCTCTTCAACACCACCATAAGGAGCATCCCAAGTAGTCAACACTTTCATAAGCCAACTGAACTACGCTCTGCTCCACAGTGGGCTTAACACACAGGGTCTACCCTCGCCTTTATTAACTATGGAAATGACACAACAAAGGCATCTCTTAAACCCATTAACCATGCCAACGGAAGACGGCTCGATAAATCAGCCCGCACGCCCGCATCAAAATACGAATAATTTTATATGCATAATGCATGGCCTGTTTTCCTCATGCAACATCTGTTCTTCCCCAAGACTAATGCTTTTCTTAAAGTCACCGATTCCTTTGCTTCCCAATGCTCATAAAAAGTGATATTATTGCTGTTAGCATCTTAAACATAATCCGCAAATACAGAAAGACTCGATAAAGGGTTATTTTAAAAGCGTCATTGACAAGAAAATAGAATAAAACATCCATGATGGATTTGGTATTGTAACAGACACAAGTGGAATGATGCGCGCCGTCTTGCACACTGTCTGCTTGTTGTGAATGCCAAAGACGAAGACGTGCATGGGCTTGACAGAAAGGAGACAAGTTGCTTTATAAGGCAATAGAGTAGATAAAGACAAGCCACACAAGCAAGTCATTCAAACCTTCTCAAGGCTTTGCCCTCACAAATCACAAGATCGCCTACTTCATCTGAGTGTGCATGTGCATGTGCGTGTACGTGTGTGTGATACATCTTGGATTGAGGTATTGCAAGCAGTGGGTATTGGTAAAATGTGACACTTATAATAATGTTAATCTTTGTGTGTCTGTTGACGTGTGTGAATAGAAGACTGTAGCTGCATTAGGCCATCACAGGCTGCCGCTTGTCTCCTGCTAGCGTGCATCAGCTCAGCGTAGCTTGAAGCTAGTCTCCCTCTAGCCACATTAGCCCAGCGTAGCCTGAAGCTAGTCTCCCTCTAGTCACATTAGCCCAGCGTAGCCTGAAGCTAGTCTTCCGCTAGTGTTATGTGTATAGAAGACTGTAGGCAGCGGCCTAGCTGTTTCAGCTCAGCGTAGCCTGAAGCTAGTCTCATGCTAGTGTGCTGCTGCGGCTGCCTTCATTAGCACTGAGCCAGAGCGTGGGTCGCCTGGAAATGTAAAAGAAAAAAAAACAACAACGTAAACTTTGCAACACAATAATCAACTCAAATGAACCACTCCATTATTTACAACATGTCACCTGAAGAAACCTCAATAATTCAAAACATCAATATTTCACGAAATAATCAAATCAATACATAATGAAAGGCATAAATAAATCAATAGACAAATACTGCAGAGTTATGCGCCCATCTGCTGCTAAGATGAAGGATTGCCGTCTGCTTCGTATACCTGTATCAAAGTGTGGCGACTTACAACCAATCGGCATTGCTCATATTTCAGACCTACGGTCTCTGATGTATTTCACAAAACAGAATTCTTTGTTCATATTTTTCTGAATTTGTTTTTAACCACACCAACTGTTGAAAAAACCCCTCTCCAATTATACTCGGTTCCTCTTAGTGGGAAATGTTTGCCGAGTAGCCGTGGCATGCTAAATTGGTGAGGAGAGAAGGTCATGGTCTTTTGTGGTCTTAGAATATGTGACACACTTTGAGGCATTGAAAAGGTAGTAGTTCTTTACAGAAAAACTGGCTAACTTTGTCAATGCCTCAAAGTGTGTCAAAAGCAGAAACAGGTCTTAGCTAACCGACCTAAAGCCCTTGTTGTTGTTCGGTTTTATTTTTAAAATTCACATTTTTTGTTGTTCATATTGGGTTCAAGCAGGCCCTAACATATTATAGGCACCCTGATCAGCTGAGACTCTGACACCACCATCGTTCTATACCACAAAGTATATTATGTTCAGGGAAACCAGAGAGAACAACCTTCAGCAAGTACATTAGACATTGACATAGCGATGGGAAAGCAAAGCTTCTAAATTGATTTGTTGAGGTGAATTTATCTTTTATCAAATCGGGATTAAATAATGACAGTATAAGGTTTGATTCAAAAAGCCACACACAAATTGTTTCCACTGTTTGGATAAATATATATTTCAATTATGTATGTTTTCTCAAATACACTACAATTCAACAAATGCAAAGTACAGAAAGGAAAGGAATGTTGGAGTCGGCCATATTTGCACATTCCTAGGTAGTTATGAGAGACGGAACGCTGAAGTCAAAAGAAAAGCACTCCTTCCCAAGAAGAAACTCACATGTTTAACGTCTGCTCAGCGGCCTTCACTGTCACATGATCAGTCCCAGGAGGCTAACTCTTTGTGTGGGGGCCTCCAACCATAGCAAGACCAACACCATGGACAGACATACATAATAACTATATAGTTATATTGTAACAATAATTACCAAATCTGTTTCATACAAATACATATTACTTGTGCTGACCTTCGTACACAAAATAAACATCGGAAATATATAGAAAGTAAATTATGATCAATACAATAAGCACACTACTAAAGTTACTTCATACGGTTTGAAACTACAGTTGATAGTCTACAGATGATTGCAGTCCTGTATAGCTGGACTGGGAGGGGGTGAATTGGATCAAAACATTATGTAATATTGCTGTGGTCGGGTGTTGAAAAGTCAACTCTCACCATTGGACAAGGCTTTCAGTGGCTTTTAGTAATGGACTAACTTACTTAAAACATTAGTACTCAATGTACCTCGTTCGTACCTCACTTTGCATGAAGGCTAAACTGAAGGGTGGAACATTTCCATCCGAGTCAACTTTTGCATGAAATATATTTCTGGCAACATCTTATCTTCCACTTACATTTCAAAACAGACCCGTGTACACAAAAGCGACATTGATTGAAAAAGACCACGGGATTATCGATGCCTTGTTGGATTTGGTAAGCAGACATAACGCCAGCAACTATTCTGTGTCAGCCGGCAGCAGGCCATGTGCATCGCACGACACCATGCCAGCGACAGAAAGACAGACAATTCATGCAGCCAGTAGTTTTTTAAACTGACACTTGACAATGTTAAGCCATAGTAATAGGGCCTGAGTGAAGGGGAAGTGGGAAAGCTAGGCGGCGAGCTAGCGCTAGCTGTAGCTTGCTCTTGCACAAGCCGTCGCGTGGGCCTAGCCACTTCCGACAGACTTCCTACCGCGCCGAGCGAAGCCAAACACACACACGCGCCGGTAAACATACGTATGACAACAGCGGAGGAGGAGAAGACAGCGTTTCGTTTCACAGGGGGGATTCGAACCTCTAAGCGTAAGTCCAGCTACCTGTATGAATCACGCAGGACTCGCCATTCCGTCGCGTTGCCGTGTCTGCTGATTTGTAAACACAGGCGAGTCAGGCGGATGTGCTGAAAGCACAGCTGACGGCTCACGTGACCGTCCGGGGCGTGCACTTTCTGGGGCGTGTTTGTGTACCGGGGTTCTGCCCGCGAGGATGATAAGATCACCGTGGCTCGTTGTTGGTATGTTCTAGAATCTAGTGTAAGATGTTGTAGGCCCGCCAGAACCGTCCTCTAAACAACGCGTTGGGAAAGGAGGCGCCCAGCACAGCCCGAGCTTACGTGAAAACAGCCAACTTAATAAACGCATTTAAACCCGTTTATAAGCGACGCGCGAATGTTTCAAGACTCGTGGATTCTGCACAACTATTTAGTTAATGAAACAAAACACCCAGAGACAATAAACATTCTTGTAACAATAAAAACATCGAATGTTAATCAACACGATCTCAAGACAGTAACTGCACTCATCAGTCCCATCAAACTACGCTTATTTATAGCGCACCTCTATTAGGTTAGGTTTAAATGTTATAATTGCGAAATATAATTCACTTTGATGAAGCGAAGGTGGCAGCATTACAGCAATAACTAATCCAGAAGCAAGTTGAACTGTGAGTATGAGTGCGTGTAGTCGTGACTGTGAACGTGCCAGTACGTGCGTGTATACGTGTGTGTGTGTGTGTGTGTGTGTGTGTGTGTGTGTGTGTGTGTGTGTGTGTGTGTGTGTGTGTGTGCGCGCGCGCATATGTGTGCGTACGTGCACGTGTGTGTGATGGGCTATACAAAAGCAACAATAATCATCATTACCATCAGCGGCAGCACAGGCATGACATTTTCAAGAGCACCATTATCATAATTATTTCAGCTAATATTACTGATGATGAGGCTTCCTTGGCCTTTCATTGGCCCCACCAGAGCTATCGTCATGGTAACAGATGATAGTAAAAACCAAAGCTATATTGAATTACGCTAAAAGCCATTTTGACCAAATGGGGCTTGAACACTGCACCATCTCAGGGAGAGCTGCAGTGTAAGACTATATGAGAGAGAGAGAGAGAGAGAGAGAGAGAGAGAGAGAGAGAGAGAGAGAGAGAGAGAGAGAGAGAGAGAGAGAGAGAGAGAGAGAGAGAGACGATTAAAGAAACAGTCAAGAAGAAGAACTATTGAAAATAATACACAGAACCATTAAAAAGCATGTGATTGAGGAGACACAGAGATGTAAAACTATCATGTGACTGGAAACAATGACACAAATGCACAGACAATTCTCAGACATACATTTTTTTAGAGGGCAGAAACAAACCATTACCATTGTACTGACACTCACTGATACAAAGATGAACCACAGACGATGGAAACAATTAGTGAGGTCTTGTGTGATGTGGACATCTGTTGATCTGAACACCCCCATTTAGTTGTTTTGAATAGCTTTATTGTCCACCGATTAGGAGTCAGATCTGCTTATCCGGAGGTATACACAAAACACATTACCACATTACCTTCTTTACCTACCTTATACACATTACCTACCTTATACATATTACCTTCCCTCCGAAAACACCTCTTGACAAAAAAACACACTTCACACTCTGCTAAACATATTCTAAATATATTTTGCAAGAGAGCGTGCTTTCTAAAATCTATTAGTAATGTCACCAGGCCACCCAGCACCTGGTGGTAATGCTTAGCCTGTGGAAAACAGGGAGAACAACAGTGACATGATGCCCTTTTCAGTTATGCTGCCACAGATTCTGAGAGATTCTCTAGGGATTAGAAACACAAATGCAACACAAAGAAGGCTTTTCTCTTGCAGGCCAACTCTGTGAGAGAGGAGGAACCTGTTCTACCGTGTGGAATTCGATAACGTTGTGCAATGGTTTTATTCTGAGATCTTAAGGGATTTTATTAGAACAGAGTTCTCAAATTACTACCCCTGAATACAGCAAATACAGTCCCAAAGAGTACACTACTGTGTGTTCATATAAACCATGTTTTTCTGGAGTTAATGAATATGATTTAGCTGGCAGCTGCAGTCATAACTTTCCTGTGAGAAATGAACTCCTATATTTATTCGATGCATAGCTTTCCACTTATAGGATTGTTACTCTTTTTATTCAGGTTTGGAAAAACAAATACTAAAATGTATGCATCAAGTCATTCTTTTTTAAAAGCTATTCATAAAATCTGACATAATGAAAGAAGGGAAGACAAAAATACAGGAATGGATCCAGCGTCAGCAGGAACTTTATATGGATGGCTTCACAGCAACTGATATATTGACGTCTTATGCACAGCATTGAAAAGTATCTTTCTTTAAAAGTGTAATCTTTCAAAACACTGTATATTAATGAGCAAAATGAGTGATGAATGACTTCATCAATCCCTGTACCTCGAATGTAATATTTCGAAAAACAAAATATATATATATGCGTTACTATTTTGGGTAAATAAAAAACCTTTTTATTATCTTGTACTTTAATAGTAATGATTTTCTGTCCCCAAATTCTCCATGAGAGTTAAATAAAACTGCTGAGAAAAGATGTTCAAGTTTACATGGCAATAAAACACAGACATAGACAACACAACTAAACAACATATTTTAAGATGTAACAAAAACAAAGTTGAAATCAAGTGTTTCAGGATCAGGAAAAAATGTACCTCAGAGACATGATGTATTTTAGGAAGTTGCCTTTTAAAAGAAGAGCGTTAACACTGGTACACAGGTGACAATGATTGTGTTGCACGGGGAAAGGATTTTGTGCTCTATCATCAAAGAAAAGTATTGTTGCAATAGGCTATGAACAACATACAATAACGACAGGACACAGTCATTGATTATACGCAAGTTAATTATAGTTCTGTTGTTCCTCCTTTACAATACCAGTGGTTTGAGTGCCTGTGTTTATCTCGTCAGAAACGGTCATCCCGTACTTCCCCTCGGCCTCTATTATCCGTCCCTGCTTGCCGTCCTCCGTCTTCACCACGTGATACAGGTCCCCTTCCCTGCCTTGCTCCTCTGTCTCCTCTACAGTTCTGGCGGCCTGGGCCCGTTCCGACCCGGTGCCCACGCCGAGGGGGGGCTCCTCGGGGAGCTGCTCGTGATCCGGTGGGTGGTGGCGCTGGTGGTGGTTGTGGCAGTGCGTGCGCAGGCTGTGCGGCTGACCCTGGGGCCTGTGGCCGTGGCTGTGGAAGAAGCTGAGGATGGCGTGCTTGGGCAGGTCCAGCTGTGCCGACAGCGTGTGCAGCGCCTCCTCGTCGGGGTGGAGGCCCACGTCCTGCACGAAGCTCTGCAGGATCCCCAGGGCTTCGCGGGACACCCTGCACCCCTCCCCCCGGGCCTCCGCCGACCCGCCGCCGCCGTCGCCCGTCCCGTCCTCTCCCTCCGGACGGGCTCCGCCCTCGCCCTTGAGACCGCCCCAGTGGGGGAGTGACGACAGCCTCCCCTCGCTCCAGCCCTTCTTGCTAGCCCCGTTGACCAGGTGGGAAGCCTTGTCGACGGGCCCCCCCTCGTGCGTCTGCCCACAGAGTTCCAGGCCCAGCTCGACGGGCGAGCGACACGTGCCGCCGCCGGCCCCCCAGCCCTTTCCGCTCTCCCCCTCGCCCCAGTCCTTGGCGTCGCGTCTCTCGCCGTTGCGGCCCCGGCCCTGCATCCACACGGCCGGGTGAGCCCAGCCCCCCCCCCCCTCGGATGACTCGGCGGGCGACGCGGTGGACGATTGCCGCGGCGACAGATGAGGTCCCGCCTCGGGGTGAAAGGGCTGGTGGGCCTGGGAGGTCAGCTGCTGCGCGTGATGCTGATGGGGCATGGGGGACTGGCACTGGTACTAGGAGACGGCAGGAGAGAAGAGACGGTTAGAGGTCTTAATGTGATCCAGCAGATAGTACGCTGTCCATCACATACAAACTTATGAGAGCCTCACGTTTACTGTGTTACAGATGTGCAACAGTATTTGGTGATTAATGAAAAGCCATAAATGTAGCTATTTTGTTTGTATGATTAGGATTAGGATTGCATGACTAAGATTCAACATTTCTAAAAAAAAATTTGAATAAAGAGTAATCAATGAGGATGAATAACAAACAATTCAAAGATATTAACATTTTGTATATATATTGGATCGAAAGCTTTCCAAAATGCGTGACATATAGCTTTGTTAAACGCAGTTGTTTAAGGACTTAAGGCATCTACTATCAAGCCTCGGATATCCCAAGACATTTAAAATGTATGTTCAAGCAAAAACCTCTCTACACCCCACTATCAAACATTTTCTAGAGACGCCGGACTAATTATAGATGGTGGTGTGTGTGTGTGCAGTCAATCAATATTCCTATCGTATTTCATATAAACTGTCATTATATTGATCAAGTAGCAGATTCAGCTTGCCTAAATAATGGAGGAAAAAAAGAAGAAGCTTTAATTCAATACGCACACGCTGTCTGCATGGGTGTATTCAGGGGTCAAATCCCTAACACTGGGACATGTAACATACGACAGCTCTGCAACTGTTTAAGCGGTTTTGGAAATTTGCCTAATAACGGGCCAAACTGAAGAAAACCGGTTTAGCGCACTGTTAATTAATTACACCTAAATAACACGGACATCAAGGTTATTTTTTACGGGATTTAACTGACTTAGCAAAGCGGCGATTCATTAACGTGTTATTAACAGGTTTCTGTTGTAAATGTCAGGGCTGCAATCTGCATATCTCTGCATAAAGATCTGTTAGTATGCACCGATGTGTGGACCTGTTTAGTACAATATGTGTGTGTGCACAAAGATTTTCTGATCAGCTGCATCTATTTGCATGCATATGTGTTTTTGTGTGTGTGTGTGTGTGTGTCTTGCGTCTTTAAATACACACGTGTGGTGTCTGTATGTATGTGCATGTGTGTGTGTGTGTGTGTCTGTCTGCATGTGTGTTTCTACGTGGCTGCATGTGTGTGGGAGTCTCTGCAAGAGTCTTGCCCGTGTGTTTCCGCATACGTATGTTAATGTGTGTGTATATTCATGTGCGTGTGTCTGCTTGCGTTTGCCCATACATGTGTTCACGTCTGTGTGTGTGTGTGTGTGTGTGTGTGCATCCAACACCCCCGCCCCCCCCACCCCCACCCCCCTCACCAGCGCGTTGTCCCCGGCGACCACCCCCAGCCGCTCCATAGTGCAGTGCTGCTGGGCCGCGGCGCTGCTGCTGCTGCTGCTGCTGCTCTCGTGCTCGTAGATGGCGTCCCGCTCGGCCTGCGCCAGGCTGAGGAAGCGCCGGATCATGCACAGGTTCTCCCACAGCGTGCGGTTCTCCGGGTTGGGCTCCTCCTTCCAGCGCAGCAGCTCACACAGCCACCCCTGTGTGAGGGCCCCCGAGGGCCAACCCCAATGCGTTACTATTTCATTAGCCACTGAATGAACAAAAAGGACACCACGTCATCACGCCGCGATGTGCAAGTGATGCGCAAGGTGTCCCGGGCGCGGTTCACGCACACACACACACGCGGACGTTATGGTCGCCGTCTTGCCGTCGCAAAGGTGTGGACGCTCGGTTTTGCGTACACTGTGTGTACACGTCGCCCTACGAGCTAGGCGTGATTGTGTCATTTTGCGGTTCGGTCTGCACCGCACAGGGACTTTAAAATAGGTTCAGAATCACCCAGTTGACGGGCAGTGGAGGTCACACAGATGGTCACACATCCAACTTTGATCATGACCGTCGTCTTGTCGAGCTATTCCGTGAACGTGATGTTTTTTTTTTTTTCTTTTATCGGATGCTCTGTGAGAAAATAATGACACAAAACCACCTGAACTTTCACCTAAATGTGGCTGGAGAGAAGAGGGGGTGGGGTTTCTTTCCGATAGTTTTTCCGATAGAGGTCAATAGTTATTGATCCGAGGCTCTCTAAGAGTGATGTGTCTTTTTGCTGGCTCTTTTCTCCCCCCCCAGACTCTCTGTGGCTCCAAATATGTTTCCCTTAAAAGAAGAAGCGCAAACAGGAGGAATAAAATCATCCTATTCACACAGATTATTAATATCATTGTGTCAAAATATGTTTATGCAGGCCATTGTGACCAACATCCACTAATAATAAGGCTATACCTCATTAATTTGTTTATGCAGCTTTGAAACCCATACATTATTCACTGCAGTAAATAATGTAGATTTTTACATACAATCGTATTATAATTCCGATTTCAGCTAGCCGAGGCAACTGACATAAGAGCCTATCTACTGTATAATATGAAACTGTATTTCCCTGCACAGTACAATGTCAGTAAAAAGGACAGCGGGCTCAAACGATTCATAGTCTGCTTGATCTGTGTGATTTTTCTCTAATTAGGGTCGAATTATGTCTGCCTTCGCGGTGAAGGGACGTGAGTGATAGATGTGAGGAAAGTAAAGCCAAGCTCGCGTTGGATTTATGAACTAGAGCATAGCATACGTGTGAGCGGGCAAACACACACACACACACACACCTGGCTGTGGACCAGCGCGAGGACACAATACCATCCAGATGCACAGTGCAGATACAGCAGGAAGATCCAACACGGCTCTGTGTGCCAGCAGCCTTGCACAATTACTCAGGGGGTGATAGAGAGACAGAGACACAGAGAGAGAGAGAGAGAGAGAGAGAGAGAGAGAGAGGGAGAGGGAGAGAGATAGATACAAAGAGATAGAATGGGGGGGGGGGGGGGGGGGAGATGGAGAGAGATAGAGGGAGAGGTATAAATAAAGAGAGAGGAGAGAGATATAAATAAAGAGAGAGAGAGGGGGGAGACAGATGGAGCGAGAGACAGAGCATAAAAAGAAATTAGGAGCTAGATAGAGAGCGAGACAGAGATAGAGGGGGAGATATACATAGAGAGGGAGGATGAGCGCTAGATAGAGATATATAGAGATATATGGAGACTGAGACAGAGATATAGTGATATGAATAAAGAGAAGGGGAGCAATAGATGCATGTAGAGAGAGACAGATAGAGCTAGACAGACAAGAAGGCGAAAGATATAGACAGAGCGAGAGAGAGAGAGAGAGAGAGAGAGAGAGAGAGAGAGAGAGAGAGAGAGAGGCCAATGGACTGCAGTGGAGAGAATATAAAACCTTAGTGGGTTTGGACCAACTGTCTGTGCTGGCATGACCGCCGAGTGACCCCCCCCCCCCCACCACCCTGGTGACGGGGTGAGGAGGGGGGGGGGAGCTTACCATAAACGGGCGGGCATAAAAAAACAAGAGGAGGAAAAGAGCAAGGAGAAAGGGAGTCACGAAAGACACCGGCAAACGGAGGGAAAGGAAAATAAAAGTGGACGATACAGAGGAGAGACAGCGGGATGAAACGAGAGGCCTACTGTCTCCCTCCCCCCATTTCATGGAGGGAAAATTATCCTCAAAACAAAAGGCAATAACAAGCTTATGGCACCGCCATAAAAATGAGAACAATAAACACTCAAATCATCTGTGTGCATTTGTATGCCTTTAGTGTGTGTGTGTGTGTGCGCGTGTGTGCGAGAGTGTTGCGTGTGTAGTCATGCTTGTTTGCGAGTGCATTAAGCGTTTAGATAAGTTCATGCATAGTATGCTTACATACGCACACGCGGGCAAATAACGCACACGCACGCACACCGACGTGCATGTGCGCCAACGTGCCCATGTGTGTCCCTGAGTGTGTGTGTGTGTGTTTGCTTGCGTTTTTGCATATTTTAAAAACAGTGTACATGTCTCAGTGTGCGTGCCCGTGTATGCCAACTATTAAACCGGTAATTCAGGACACAATAGCGGTCTGATGCACTGATGATAGTGCTCTGTAGAGTACAGCAGCTGCCTGATTATCTGGGCTTTCTGCACTGGGCCTGGGCTCCTCTGTGGAGATGCATGAATTCACTATGGACACATGATTGTAGCGAAAAAGCAATAGTAATAATTAGGTTGGGAAAAAAAAAAACCCAACAAGGTGTGTGTGTCAATGTGGTTTTGCGTGTGCGCACGCGCTGCATGCCGATAAGTATGTGTACGCGTGTACCTCAATGACACATAGTTACGGGCGTGAAGTGCATGCCTGTGTGTGTGTGTGTGTGTGTGTGTGTGTGTACATAAGTACATATTATCCGGTTCTCCTCGTTGCTAATGCGAGTGCATAACGTGATGTATGAGGTTATGCTTGTCTATTTGTCGGTTTGGGTTCTGCAGTGTGTGTGTGTGTGTGTGCACCTCTACGTGGTGGAATGCGGTGGTCTGTTATTTGAATACGTTTCATTCATCCCCATGGGGAAATTAATTCTCTGCATTTACCCGGTCGGTCCTGTGTTAGGTGCTAGGAGCAGGGGACCGCCAGCCTAGTAGGGCGGCATGTGGGACCATTAGCGGGGGACAGGAGTGTTAACTAATGTTTTTGTGGTGTGGGAGGAAACCATAGCAGCTGTGTATGTGCATACAGTATGTGGTTGTGCGAGTGTATTAGTGTGTATACGTCAGGGAGTGAGTAAGGGAGTGTGTGTGTGTGTGTGTGTGTGTGTGTGTGTGTGCATGAGTGGTGATGTACTTGTTGGTGGCTGTGTGGGAGTGTATTAGTGTGTATATGTCAGTGAGTGAGTAAGGGAGTGTGTGTGTGCGTGTGTGCACACATGCGTTTGTGTGTGTGTGTGTGTGTGCATGAGTGGGGATGTTCAGTCATGGCTGTGAGGGTTTGTATTGTTTTCGTTTGTGCGTGCGTGTACCTGGCTCTTGGATGCGGCCACCTTGGCGAACATGGTCTGAGACACCTTTGCTCTCTTCATCTCCCTCTGGATCTCCTCGTAGATGGACATGCTGATGTCCAGGCCAGAGCCATCGCTCGCCTGCTGTCCCCGGTCTGCTGCCAGTGGGGACAGCCTGGCCTGATAGCAGAGAGAACACGGGATTCACAACACGGCCACCAGTCACACCGAGCAGTCCAGCAAGAAAGGGAGAAGGACAGAGAAAGAGAGAGAGACATTGATAGAGAAAAGAAGGCGGGATTTGGTACTACGGTTAAAATGACTGATCAGCTCACGATAAGCAAACTGACATTCAATGAGCGCTATATGGATGTTTCATTGTTTTCATATAATTATTTGCGTACTATGTAGCTATAACTATCAGATCATTAAAGGGATACACCGAGATATCTGTAATTGCCATTTGCCCGTCTATCTATTGTCAGACGAGCTGTTTAATTCCAAATTCATCATTGTTCGTCCAGAAGGAGAGTTCCCTAGGGTAGCATTTGCTTTCTGTTAGCTGCTTCTATTGACTTGAAGAGTTAGAGCAGCCTAGCCTCTTTTGACGTGAGGGGAATACACTTTTAATCTCTTTCCAAAGCTTTCCAATGTGATCCGAACAGGCGCTTATTCGAAACCAGTTAGATCCCAACAAGATCATAGTTTGTCCACAAAGTCACACGTTCCCGGCCCTATTTTAGGTGCTGTGATTATGAGGCTACCCCTGATGCGCCCCTGACTAGCTACCCTCCACCTAGACGACCCAGCCAGGAGCAGCTGGTAATATAATTGCGCCACTGGCGCATCACAGGTAGCAATAATTACAGCGCTGGAAATAGTGCGGAATTATCTGTGTAGCCTATTCTTAGACAAACTACAATCCTGTTGTGTTGTTGTAACCGGCACTCGTTTTGTATAAGCGACTAGTCGGAACACATTGGAAATATTGGAAGGTAATTAACAGTGTATTCCCCTTAATTGAACAGGGGCTGGGCTACTAGGCAACGGAAGCGGCTTACTGAAAGCAAATGCTAACCCACAGATTCTCAGTGTATCGCTTTAACACTAACAATGACGCAATGCAGAAATGAACCAATATGCTTTCAATTTGCCTATTTAGCCCATGTGTGTATGGGGATAATACATTATATTCTTAAGACATTATTGGATGATTGGAGCTTATTTTTATAAATAATAATTAACAAATAATAAATTACGGTACATTGTACTTTTTGGTATAAATATCCAAACAGTAATAATACTGTACACATCCAAAATAAACCATGTGATTTCAGTCAATATCTTCAGTTTCCGTGGATACGTTACCATGTTCAGTTGTACCATCAAATGAAATGGCAGGGCATTTAATGTTCTAACGTTAGCTGCACCTTGAAATCCCTTGTAGTCCCCATGTTTAATAATGTCTTAGAGTTGATCTACTAGAATAAAAGCCAATAGCACAGATGCAGTGCATCCAGAAGAGGAGCAGAACAGAGACGGGTGCATGAGAAACTCACTGAGGCCATGGCTAGTGGAAGCCGGGAGGGCCAGTCTTCGGTCTTGACACAGGTGACGTCCTCTTTCCTGGACTATAGAGTTGAACGTAAACACAACAAACTGTGTCTGTCAAACCTTGAACGCATAAATAATAACTGGGACAAATGTTTGAAGCTTTCTCTTTCTTCAAACTCCTTTGCATTGCTCTCTCACTCTGTGTGTCACGTGCTCTATCCCCCTCTCTATCTCTCACCCTAGCCTCCTCTCTCACTCTTTCAACATCTCTACCTCTCTCATTCTAACATCCTCTCTCCTTCCGGCGGCCTCGCTCAGTCTCTCCCTCGCTCCCTCGACTCCCTCTGCCTCACTCTCTCACCCTCTGTGTGTCCCTCTCACTAACGTCATCCCTCCCTCCCTCACACTCTGCCTGCCACTCGCTCACCCCTCTGTCTCTCTTCGTCTTTCAGCCTCTCCGCCTTAACATTTCACCCCATCTCTCTCGCTCTCTATCACCATCTCTACCTCTCTTCCTCTCTCTCCATCACCATCTCTACCTCTCTTCCTCTCGCTTTCTATCACCATCACCATCTCTACCTCTCTTCCTCTTACACCCTCTCTGCCTCTCTCTCTCTCTCCCTCTCTTCCTTTTACACCCTCTCTCTCTCTCTGCCTCTCTCTCTCTATCACCATCACCATCTCTACCTCTCTTCCTCTTACACTCTCTCTCTGCCTCTCTCTCTCTCTCCCTCTCTTCCTTTTACACCCTCTCTCTCTCTCTCTCTGCCTCTCTCTCTCTATCACCATCACCATCTCTACCTCTCTTCCTCTTACACCCTCTATCTGCCCCTCTCTCTCCCTCTCCCTCCCTCCCTCCCTCTCCCTCCCTCCCTCCCCCTCCCTCCCTCTCTCTGACCTGAGTGGGTCTCGGCGGGGTGTTGCCGCAGCTGGGCGGGACGCCCGACAGGCTCCGCTCCTTCTCCTCCTGGTAGAAGCGCTCCCGCTCGCTCTCGGCCAGCAGCAGGAAGCTGTGCATGGCGCGGAGGTTCACCAGCAGGGACTGCGAGGCGTGCTTGGGGTCCTCCTCCTTGCGAAGGATCTCAGACAGCAGACCCTGGTACAGCACAGGCACACACACACACACACGATAATATGTTAAAGAACACACACACACACACACACAATATATACACAGGCACACACGCAGAAAGATCACACACACACACACACACACACACACACACCACACACACACACGCACACATTTACACAGTAACATATACACACACATGTTAAAGAACACACACACACACACACACACGCACACACATGCATGAAACACACACACACACACACACACACACACACACACACACAAAAAACAAACAAACACAGAAACACACCCACTCACCCACAAACCACAAACAGGACACATACACTTGCATACCCACACAGACACACACACACACACCACACACACACACACTCCAACACAATTACCAACATACACAGAGGCGGATACACAGACAACACACAAAATATCCCATTATCGGCCAGCAGCAAATAACCCTGAACTGACTAGAATTACATGTATAGAAAGTTCAAAAATTTGGAATCAATTTGTGTGGAGGCTTTATCAATCCACAGTCTCACAACAATCCACCCATGAAATGCAGAGGTGGCGCGCATCTTTTCAGCAATTGCCAAAAGTTCTGCATTTCCCATCGCTTGATCCCAATTAAACTGACATCCCCTCACAATGCCAGCTCGGTATTTATGGGCCAGCTTAGAGATAACAGTAGATTCACATCGACAGACTCCAAAGCACTGCAATTGAACTGCATTAGTTCGAACAAACAGACAATAGAAAGGCGTCCAGTGTTTTGCAGGAAAGCCTTCTACCACGCCGGAGGTGCCAACAGCTCGGGGCGTCCTTCCCCCTGAGGAAGCCGGCCTTTCGTTTTACCGATACGGAAACAGTATGGGAAGAATTTGCATCCTTATTCATATCGGATCATCATAATGCATCGTATCAAGCCCCCTCTCCAACACCACCACCACCACCACCCCCACCACCCCCACGCCCCAGCGCCCCAACCAGATAGAGACTTTACATGCATCACTAATTGACAAATGCCTCTCTCGCTCCTGGCTGACGTGTTGGCACGGCGCCTGACTGCTACCAGCGTTGGCAAAAGAAGCACCTTGGCATGGCTGTGGGGAAATGGGGGGGGTGGGGGCGGGTGGGGGGGGGGAAGGCCGGGTGAGGGGAGGCGATGGGGGGTGTTAGCTGGCTCGGCTTATTATGACAAAGATGATAATGACGGCAATAATAATAACAATAACGACAATAGGCCGGGTCCCATCTTAGCGAACGCCGTCGCCGTAACCGTGGGGCGTGTGACGTGAGGCGTGTGGCGTCTCGTCTCGCGGCCGGCGGCGATGGGCAGGGCGGGGATGTGTGTGTGTGTGTGTGTGTGTGTGTGTTTCAGAGGTGGGGTGGTCGTGGGTTTGGTGGGTGGAGGGGAGGGGAGGGGGGGGCGGACCAGCGACCAAAGGGAAATGGTGAGATATGAGAAGACAGAATATCAATAAAGGGGAGAGGGTAGGGGAGGGTGTGTGTGTGTGTGTGTGTGTGTGTGTAGGGGGGAGGGGGGGGGGTCAGATTAAAAGGACAGGGAGGCCCAACAAAGGAGAAGCTGGCTTGATGGAGGGAGCAGAGAGAGAGAGAGAGAGAGAGAGAGAGAGAGAGAGAGAGAGAGAGAGAGAGAGAGAGAGAGAGCAAGAGAGCGAGAGAGAGCGAGTGAGCGAGAGAGACAGCATCTCTCTGAGGGGCTGTGATTAGTTGGCCCAGCAGCTGCTTCAATTCTGGCACCAGCTCCCTGCTGCAGAGAGCTGGCACAGAACACACAGACGTACACACACACACACACACACACACACACACACACACACACCTGCACACACATGAGCACACACGCAGATACACGGGGGGGGGCGGGGGGGGGGGGGGGGGAGGGGGCACTGCGGCAAAGGCCATGCCAATCTGCCAGCCAACCATCAGGCACATTCACAGAGCAAACCCCTTTCCTAAAACCAACACAGACAAAAAAGCCAGTATACCGCCATTGATCTATCCTTTCTCCCAGCACATTCATTGTGGGTTCCGTCCCCTCTTGTCTGTTCCCGTACCTGGGTCCTGTTGAAGGCCACCCGGGCGAACACGGCCTGGGAGATGCCGGCCCTCTTCAGCTCGTCCCTCACGCTCTGGTAAATGTCCGCGGTCAGCTCCGACATCATCCCCCCTCCGCAGCCCTGCGCCGCCGACCCCTGCGTCAGGGCCAGGGCCTGGGTGGGGGCCAGGGTCAGAGCCAGAGCGGCGGCGGCGGCGGCGGTGGCGGCACCAGGGGCTCCACCGCCGCCGCCGCCGCCGCCCGGGCCACACTGGCCGCCGTGCAGCTGGGCCTGCGGGTCGGGGCCGGGCTTGGGGAGCA
>NC_140290.1:12578660-12609168 GCF_964030765.1 Micromesistius poutassou | reverse complement strand
AGGGAGAGGGAGACAGCAAGAGAGAGAGAGAGAGACAGAGAGAGAGACAATGAGAGAGAGAGAGAGAGAGACAGCCAGAGAGAGAGAGAGAGAGAGAGAGACAATGAGAGAGAGAGAGAGAGAGAGAGACAATGAGAGACACAGCTCTTCTTATAACTCAGACGGACGTGAGCACCGGCGCCCTCCAGCGCCTCGCATTATTTTTAGCATTTGGAGTTCTGTTTAAACCACGGCCACTTCCTGCCTGTGTGTCAACCGGTGTGGCGGGGCGACGGGGGGGGCCCCTGCGGTGGGCCCCCGGGGGCCACCGTCGGCACGGCGAAGGGCCGCGCGCCGCGAGGGTGGCAGATGGCTCACTGTCAGGGGGGGGGGGGTACGCTACTCAGAGAGCCTAGCTAATCACCAGCACCCTGCATCCCCCTCCATACGCACACACACGCACGCATGCACGCGCCACGCACACACACACACGTGCAGGCTCTTCTACCCCCCCCGCCCCGCCCCCCCCCCCCCCCAAGTCTCCGCCTCTCCGCACGCTAATGACCAATCAGGGCTGTAAACGCGCTGACGTGGGATGTGATGTCGCCGCTCACAGTTTCTTACACACACACACACACACGCACACACACACACACTCGTCATTGAATCAATATCCCTGGCTTGTGTTCATTGGAATTTCACAATTGGAATTTAGAATACATCAAAAATAAATTCAAAACTTCGAAATTCACATTTGTTGCCGGGGGCTGAAATGTGTATGTGTGTGTGTGTGTGTGTGTGTGTGTGTGTGTGTGTGGTGTGCGTGCGTGTGTGTGTGTGTCTCCGCAGGTGAGCTCCCTGGGGCGGGAGGTGGCGGAGCTGGGCCGCGTCATGCGGGGCATGGCCCACCTCATGGAGTCCCTCGTCTCGCCCACCCCGCCGCCGCCGCCGCCCGCCCCCTGCCCCGTGCACTGCTCCCCGGGACGTCCCGCCCGGCTGCTGCACCCCTCCCCCTCCTCCTCCTCCTCCCCCTCCTTCCCCTTCTCCCAGGCGGCCCCCGTCTGGACGGACACGCCCCTCTCCTTGCCCTGCAGCGGGCCCCTCCCCACCGCCACCGCCGCCGCTGCCGCCGCCGCCGCCGCCAGCCCTCTGTTCCACCAGCGGGACAGGGCTTGGACCGTGGACCTTGTGCCCACGGGGACCCCCCAAAGACATCCCCAGGTCTACCCCGGCCCAGGCCCGGGGATAATCCCGCTGCCCTCCTCCACCTCCTCCTCCTCCACCTCCACCTCCTCCTCGTTCTTCTCCTCCCTCGGCGTGGCCGCTCAGATCCGCTCCTCGTCTCCCTCGTCTTCCCCGTCCGAGCCGCCGTCCCCCGCCGCCACGCCGCGCAGTCCCTCGGGGAGCCCGGGCCCGGGGTCCGGGGGGTCCACCCCCACCCCCACCCCCACCACCCCCACCGCAGGACTCTGGGGGTCTGCCACCGGCGGGGTCGGAGGGATCCCCCCCAGCGCCACACGGGACTCTTGTAGCAGAATCGACCCTTGAATCAGAACCGAGACTCTAATCGGACTCTTTTTTTTTTCCCCCGTTGCGGCCCGGTGACTCGGACGTCACCCGGACGACTCGAGACGAAACAGTTTCCTCTAGGAAGGGCGAGCATGTCGGACACACTGAGGGATATGACCCCACCGTCGCATGAAAATAAGTACTGGGGAGGGGGAGGGAGGGGAGGGAGAGGGATGGGAGGGGGAGGGAGGGGGAGGGGGAGAAAAGTAGTTTTGAAAAGTATATATTTTGCTCTTTTGTCCCCCCCCCCCTCCCTCCCCACCCCAGGTTGCAGGTCCTGCTCTCACCGTGGTAAGAAGGTAGAGTAGTCAAAGGTTCTGGTGTAACACACACACACACACACACAGGACACCACTTCATCCTAACCACCGGGGCCCTGCTCACTCCCAGCCTACAGAGGTCACCCTGGATAGGGTGTGCCGGGTTGTGTGAGTGTGTGTGTGTGTGTGTATCTGTGTGTATCTGTGTGTGTGTGTGTCTGTGTGTGTGTGAGCTTGTGGATTTGTGTGGTAGCGTGGCACAGCCATGCTAGTGTGTGTGTGTGTGTGTGTGTGTGTGTGTGTGTGTGTGTGTGTGTGTGTGTGTGTGTGTGTGCGTGAGCTATGCTGGTTGGATGGACAGGACTGACCGTAAACAAGCCGTGGTGTGTGAGTGAATGGATGCATTATTTGCATTATTATTTGATTATTTGTGCATTGAAGTGCTGGTCCTTTTAGTGGGGGTAGGGAACGGGCTGGGCTGTATGTGTGTATATATGTGCGTGTGTCTGTATGTGTGTGCGTGTGTGTGTGTGTGTGTGTGTGTCTGTGCGGGTGGTGGGGGGTGTTGCTGAAGGTTGAGTCTGAAGCAACTTGGACCTCCTGCTGTCGCTTACTAACTGAGCACAGAGACTGACTCTTTCTCTCTCTCTGTGCCTCTCTATCTGTACCACTCTCTCTCTCTCTCTCTCTCTCTCTCTCTCTCCCTCTCTCCCCCCCTTTCTCTCTCTCTCTGCATGTCTTTTCCAAGCCTTTGTAGGTAGTTAACCTGCTGCATGTCACCTTATGGAAAACCAAGCCTGCCATTTATCTATTTAAAGGAAACGGGATTCGTTCTTTTAATAGTCGAATCTTGACATTTACATGCGCATATTTATTAGACGTGAGCTCTCTATTTAAGCCACAGAGTTATTCCAGAAGGCACCCCCCCCCCCACCCCCACCCCTCCTCTGAGACGCAGCACCAACAGTACCCTGATTGGTCCACGATCTCTGGTCACATCCTCCCATCGGTCGCCGTGGTAACCGACGTGGTTACCTATAGGCTGACCATCCCAACCGTAACTACTTAAAGCACAAGAGATATAATGAAAATAATTGTTCTTTTTATATTTCTATGAATGTATCAATATTTAAGATGTATTTTTCTACCTTGAACAATGCACACAATGAGTACAGGACAGCATCGCACGAACACCACGGGACACCACGTGTACTTTTGGTTTTTATTTTGGACCGGTAGTGTTTTGGTCATTTGAAAAGACACCAGGACTCACAGTGAACACAGAGCCGTCTGGTGAGGCGTCTTGCTCAAGGGTGGGGCAGGGAGGAATCGAACCCGTCACTTTTTACGCAGGGCGTCTGTTTGGGGCACACTTGAAGGTCGGCTGCAAGTTGCAACCCAGATGAGATCAACTCTCTCGCTCGCTCTCTCTCTCTCGCTCTCTCTGGACGGGGCGTAGGTTAATCACTGCAAAACAGAATGTACTGGAACCGAATTACCATTTTTTCCCCCCCTTTTTATTTATTTTTTGATATCTATTAGATCAAAAATAATGTTATGCTAATAAATGACAAATATGACTGTTTGCATTTGTTGTCTTTATTGCTGAGATACGAAAAGTTGAATCGAATAGTTTAGATAGATTATCTTCTCATGCTCGTGAGCAGTCCGGTCATTGATTTTATGGATCGTTTTCATTTCAATGAAGACACAGCAGCAGAGATTGCGTGCCCAGCTAATAAGCAGACAATGAAATCACCGCCATCATCATCATCATCATCATCATCATCCTGGTGTTGTTCATTTTAAAAGAGGCGGTGTGCAAAACACATAGTGGAATACAATGCACTACAATAGTGGATGAGGATGGCCCGTGACATCGAGACCTTGTTCAATACGGTGACACGGGGGTGGCGCGTAAAGGCTGTGCACACATGATGCTCTCGACATCTGCTGCAGCGCACCATTGAGAGGGAGCTGACATCTTTCTAAGGGCCGGCTCTTACACACATGTGGGTGGATGTAATGACACACACGCATGCGCACGCACGCACACACACACACACACACACACACACGCATGCACGCACGCACGCACACACACACACACACACACACACACACACACACACTCACACACAAGTGAGGCCAGAACTCTCTCACGCAATATTGTTGTCTGTCCTGTCCGTTTGTTTGTAAAAGTCTTGTATATTTGTTTTGCGTGTGTGTGTGTGTGTGTGTGTGAGTGTGTGTGTGTGTGTGTGCGCGTGCGCGTGTACAGTCTGTGTACACACGCTTCACCCGCGGCTACGGTTCATCCGAGGTGAAAGCGCCTTCATCGCCGTGAGCGATGAGGGCCGCGGCATCGCACGCCTGTCCTGCCGCTGACACACCTGTCTCCTGTCCCCGCTGCCCCGCCCACCTGCACGCCAGCCCCCGGACGAGTGTTTGCTTTGAGAGAGAGCGAGAGAGAGAGAGAGAGAGAGAGAGAGAGGGAGAGAGAGAGAGAGGTGATGGGGTTGAGCTGTCCTTTCAGGATTGTGTTGAGGCTGTTGGAGGACCATGGAAGACAGTCCACACCATCTAAGCCCAGCGCAAGCAATAGACACACACACACACACACACACACACACACGTTGGCTCTAGAGTTGTCGTGTCATTGTGCAGGTCATCATGATCGACCAACGATTAATCACCCAAGCTCTCCTGTCCCAAGCATGTGTGTGTGTGTGTGTGTGTGTGTGTGTGTGTGTGTGTGTGTGTGTGTGGCGCTGGATGCTGATGACAGCGTTTTGTAGTAAAGAGCAGAATCAAGTTTGGTATGTTTTAAATCTAACAGCGTTTGTTGCTTTTCAACTGTGCCAGGGCCCTATTAGCTGCTTTCTAAAAGCCCAATGCATATTTGATGGAGTACAGAGCACTCAATAAGATCTGCTTATGCCTCATATTTACTTGTCGGCTCGCAAGCTCATATTTTATGGAGCGCTGGCCCACCACTAAAATATGCCACCAATCCATCCTCCTGTCTACCTCCTCCCATTCCTTCCTTACTTCCTTCTACTCCTTCCTCCTCTACCTCCTCCCCCTTCTACCTCTACCTCCTCCCATTCCTTCCTTACTTCCTTCTACTCCTCCCTTGATATGCCCAAGAAGTATGGGAGGGAGGGAGGAAGGAGGGAGGGAGGGAGGCAGGGAGGAAGGGAGGAGAAAGACAGACGGAGAGAAAGAAAGAATTAATGGAGGAAAATCATTAACATGATGGAAGAGGGATGTGAGCAAATTAACATTAACACAACACTCTTGCCTCTCACATATTCATGTGTATCTCGCCGGGGTGTGTGTGTGTGTGTGTGTGTGTGTGTGTGTGTGTTTGTGTGTGTTTGTGTGCGTATCATTACATCTGCCCACACACTTGTTCAAAATACTTAATGGCCATTTTCACCCTTGTACAGCAATGATTCAGCCCTGTCCACTCTTTGCATTTAATTGCACGAGGGAAAGACACGCACACACACGCACACACACACACACACACATGCACACACACACACACGCACGCACAAACACACACACACACGCACAAGCACACACGCATTCAAATGAGTACTTTATCTGAGTGAAAGGGGCCACTTCACTTAGCCCTCCCCTCCTCTAGCCCTCCCTGTGCAGGCAGTGGAGCAGCCTTATCCACACAGGTAATAAAAACTCTGGTCCTGGTTTTTTTCTCCCGTTTTAATCCCTTGAGACAGTGCTGCTTGTGCGGTATAGGTGGGCCGGGACCATCTGGTTGAAATCTGTCAGCGGCGCTGTTTCCGTTCCACTCTTACACAGCGCTGACGGGCTGCCCACTCAGGGAACAGGCCTCCGTGTAGCCCCGACCATGGCGGATAAGCTGGGAACAAGCTGACCATTTGTGCTTCTGTGTTGTGCGTCCATGTTGGCTCTGCCTGCCTTTGTGAGTGGCTATGAATGCACCTCTTTGTGTGTGTTCATGTAGGGTTTGATCGTGCACGCACACACACACACACGCACGCACACACACACACACACACACACACACACACACTCGTACACAAACATACATACACACACATGCACACTCTCTCGCTCTCTCTCGCTCTCTCTCCATCTTTCATTCTTACTCTACTGTATATCCCAGTCACTGTGTGTGTGTCTCTCTCATTGTCACCCTATCTATCCCTCTCTATCTCTCTTGTACACTCCATGTCTCTCTCTATCTTACCCCCAGTGTACACACACACACACACACACACGCACACACACACACACACGCACGCACACTCGGGAAATACAACTATCTGTTCTCCTCAAATCAGACCGGCTGCAGTTTCCTTCCGGAAAAAAAGTGTGGGGGGGGGTGGGGGGTTGGGTTTGAGGGGGGGTTTGTGTGTGTGATGAATGAGAGCAGGATGGAGGCTCCGCAGGGGGCCGTGTGATCCAGGCGATGGTGGGATATGAAGTGGTGTGGGCGAGGGGGATCAGTGTCAGATCTGGAGATAAACGGAGACGATCGGAGGGGTCATGGGTGAGGGCGTGTGCTGATCGTAGCTATCGGGCGTCTCATGGTCTCTGGTTTGTTTTTGCCTCACCTGACAAGAAATGACTTGGCCTTTTTTTTTCAAACTGAGAGAACGGGGAAATTATTTGTTTTGCGCATGAAGTCATCCCAGTAAAACGGGGGCCACTTTAGTAAATGCTACCTGCCTCGGCGAATGGTTGTGGCAACTTTGACTGTTCTTTGTTTGGCACCGGTAAGGGACGGCCGTTCTTGTAGGGTCTGATTAAAACGTCTGTATCGGTTTTCCGACCATGAAGAACGAGTCACAGTGGCATGACTGTTTCGGAGGAAACTTAAAACGGCCGACGATTCAGGCCACAGCTGAATGATCTCCCCGAATTCAAAGAGTTACCCGAGTAAGTAGTTGTAGTTGTTAGCGAACGGATCGCACAAATGTCATTTCACTTGTCGAACGCAAGGAAGAGCCATTTCTCTGGTGTACTTACACCCGGGCTTCCGGGCAGAGAGAGAGAGAGAGCAGGCTTAAGTCTAGGTAGGAGGTAGGTTGAAATGTTGCAAAATGTTGCTACAACGAGTCGGTTGTGCAGCACACGATGCTTCCCCTCCCCGCTGCCCCACCGCGACTACCGCTTTGTGCTGAGGACAACCGCGGCCGTACGATACAGATAAGTCAAATCTCCCTACGCAGGCTATTGCTTCGTGTACATCTTGAGGCGAGCTTAAGAATGCGACGCGGCGGTACACCAGTTTTCATTTACCTTCTCCGTGACGGAGGAAGACGAGGGCCTGCTAAATGACCCGGAACGAGGAAGGAGATTACGGAAGGGATTCGGCAGGTTGTTGGGCGCTTCATCCCGTTTTGTAGTTTAGGTCACGCTCCGGTGTTGCCTTAATGCGTTCAAAGTGACAGCTGTGACAAAGCCCCCCCCCCGACTCTGCAGGGGTGACAACGTCTACAAAGAAATGTTAAACGTTTCAGTTTCGTCTTCTTTTCGAGGGAGGGGGGATCACAAACCCCTGTAGTGATGAAAAATGACACTTTAACAGCTAAGTCGGGGAGAGAAGGGAAAACACCGCGTCAACAGTTAGTGACGGATGACATCGTCCTGACTGAAGGTCACTTCTCTGTAGTGACCCGGCTGTAAACAGGGAGAGAGAGAGAGATCTACAACCCGACTAATTGCTTCCAATCGCTTTGCTATAAATAGGTGGCGTGAAGTACAATCCATTGATGGGAACGTACAATAATTACCCACTGCTCTGACACCTCCAAAAAAAAAAGCGTCTCCCTGGAAACATCTCCTTAAAGGTATTTAAACTGATGCAGATGTGCTGGGGGGGGGCTTCATGAATCCCTGTCGCCCCCCCCCCCCCCCCGACAACGCCGCGGTGTTTTGCTACATTATACATCAGACATTTAATTGGCTTTTTGTCTCGAACCCTAATTGTCGCTCAGAGCAGCCACGCTTTCTTATTTTGCCACATTATAACGCGCTTCATCCCGACTCAACATCCAGGCACTGGGCTCCCCGGGCCCATCCGCCACCCCCCCCTCCCCCCCCCCCTAATTGCGCACCCCAACCGCATTACACATTACTGTGAGCAACTTTGTCTCCGTAATGGAGACCCCGGGCCCTTTCTGTTGTTTCTTTTGGTGGCAGAGCCACGCGCTGAACACGTGGTAGCCGACGCCCCCCCGTGCTCCTCGCAGAAATAGCCGCCATGGATCTTCATAACGAGGCGAACGGGCTGTCCCGCTCGGAGGCAGGGCTCCATCCGTCTGAGTCAACGCGGCGTCACGCGGCTGAGTGGGAGGGAGGCGTGGTGGGGAGGGGGGAGCAGGGCGGGGTGGGAGGGAGGCGTGGTGGGGAGGGGGGAGGGGGGGAGCAGGGCGGGGTGGGTGGGAGGCGTGGTGGGGAGGGGAGGGGGAGCAGGGCGGGGTGGGAGGGAGGCGTGGTGGGGAGGGGGGAGCAGGGGGGGGTGGGAGGGAGGCGTGGTGGGGAGGGGGGAGCAGGGCGGGGTGGGGGGGAGGCGTGGTGGGGAGGGGGGAGGGGGGAGCAGGGGGGGGGTGGGAGGGAGGCGTGGTGGGGAGGGGGAGGGGGGAGCAGGGGGGGGTGGGAGGGAGGCGTGGTGGGGAGGGGGAGGGGGGAGCAGGGGGGGGTGGGAGGGAGGCGTGGTGGGGAGGGGGGAGGGGGGGAGCAGGGCGGGGTGGGTGGGAGGCGTGGTGGGGAGGGGAGGGGGAGCAGGGCGGGGTGGGAGGGAGGCGTGGTGGGGAGGGGGGAGCAGGGGGGGGTGGGAGGGAGGCGTGGTGGGGAGGGGGGAGCAGGGCGGGGTGGGGGGGAGGCGTGGTGGGGAGGGGGGAGGGGGGAGCAGGGGGGGGGTGGGAGGGAGGCGTGGTGGGGAGGGGGAGGGGGGAGCAGGGGGGGGTGGGAGGGAGGCGTGGTGGGGAGGGGGAGGGGGGAGCAGGGGGGGGTGGGAGGGAGGCGTGGTGGGGAGGGGGAGGGGGGAGCAGGGGGGGGTGGGAGGGAGGCGTGGTGGGGAGGGGGGAGCAGGGGGGGTGGGAGGCGTGGTGGGGAGGGGGGAGGTGGGGAGGGGAGGGGAGTGCAGACAGTGGGGGGGGGGGTACCTGGATTGAGTCAGCAGCATGGAGGACTTTGCCCGCCGGTGTGCTGAGAGCCAGACGTCTCTGACAGACATGTGAGATTGACGCGGTGCCTTTTCCTAATCCCGACCCTGATAGCCAGCTCCACGTTGATCCCCCCCCCACCCCCCCCCCCCCCTCACCCAGGCTGAGCCAGGAGGGAGGAGGAAGGAGGAGGAGGAGGAGGAGGAGGAGGCAGGCGGGAGGTGGGGGTATGGGCGAGGGGAGGCAGGTAGGTAAGAGTACAGTCATTTATAAACGGGGGACGCGGTTACCTCACCCTCCACTCCTTTGGGGGGTGAGGGAGATGGCAAATCTCTGCATGACAGAAGTGTGAATTCAAAGAGATTGAAATGGGGGGGGGGCGATGACATGTGATACACAGATACCAGAATGGGTCAGATATTGGAGACTTAACGAAAGCATGCTTTTGTCTTCATTCCGGAATCCTTTAGTCCCACTCTGATGACGTTCACACTCTCTGCGGTTTGAACGTGAGTCTGGCCTCAGATGGAACAGCCATCAGAAAAAAGTGTCACCGATGCACGGATTATATTGTTGTCGTTGTTCGGTCACGACAAACTCCAGGGAGACGGACGACAGGGAGGTAATCTCGACGGTTCATTCATATTGATAACAATCTTTCCGGGCCTACGAGATCACACGTCTAATAAAGGCACTTTGCTGTAAAGAACTGCAACACAAAAGCACCATTAACAACAGCGATTGCTTCCTCAACCTAAAGGAGCTTTTCTTTTTCTTTGTTCCCAAGAAACAGACCAAAAACAGACAGTATCCCCATTTAATCATGTCTTTCGAGGAGCCATCGGAAACTGTTTGCCTCGATAAAATCAAAATGTTTCTTTGCACTCGCAAACACTGCGACGCGGTTCGCTCCCCTATCTGATCGGGAGACGCAGACCGTTGATGGACTTTTCTGTTTTGATGACAGATTGGGAGGAAGGGGGGGGGGGGGAAGAGTGTCTGAACCTTCTGCAAACTTACAAAGGCTTACAGTACTTGTTGTCAAGCAGCCAGCAGGAGAGTTACGAGGGCTTTGCACGCATGACGATGAAATAAGCCCCGCACCTTTCCAGTGAACTCCATTCAAAGTATTTTTAACTTCAATGGGGGATTATTTTATGCTACATTTCAGGCCAATGCACAGTGGTTATGTAAAGGGTCAAGGCAATTCAATCACAACCATTTCGTAGGTCCATGTGTGTGACGTGAGCCCTGGGGCGCCGGACATGCTATTGTCCGGCGTATTTCATTGAATATGTGGTGTGGCTCTCTTTAGTTGCATACTTGAGTGGGCAAAGTGCACCATGGCCCAATAGCAGCGTTATTGTGGAGAAGAATCAGATTCCAAACTGTCAGCAGATCCCTGCGGGGTAAGGGGGATGGTTTCGAGTAATTAGAATATAGGGATGCCCATAACAGCTTTACTTTGAACTCCTTATTGTGAATCATATACATTGATAAGATGACAGGACCATTGACAATTGACAGAACATTCGCATGGGTTGAATATACAGTTGTGATTATTGAGTATTTCTCTGTTCATGTAGGCTTTGGGCGACAGAAGACCAGCTAATCTCAGGTTTTGATACATAAAGACCCTTAATATGATTTGTGTCACTGCGCAAAGTCAGAAGCTTCACATCTCTGCACAATGATCTACAAGGTACTATTTAAAGTTAAGTTATGTTAGGAGGTCGACGCTCTGATGAGATCAGGGTGCGATAAAGTAAGCGATGGCATGCTTCATTAAATATTTTTGTTTGGTTATATAGCTCCCTCTGGTGCCAAATCGGTGGTTGGTCATTCACTAACTATTCCTTAAACACTGTCTGTTTTTGAATTGACAAGAAGGATTCAAAATAGCATTTTGACAAGAAAACAATCTGCTAAGAAACTAAAGGTATTGGGCTCATAGACATTGTCGACCTTGGATTGTAATTTGTATTAAAAAGCACTTTGTATATTCAAAACACTGTCTTGATTGTACTAACATGCCAATGCACACACACATCCGCACACACACACACACACACACACACACACACACACACACACACACACACACACACACACACACACACACACACACACACACACACACACACACACCAACAACCACAAATCCACCACAAATCCACCACAAATCATGGGGCAATAGGAAGAAGAATTAATAGTTCTCTCCTTTCAATAGTTCAAACCGTTTGCGCAAGACATTGGACAGTGTAAAGTCCGGTTGTGATATTGCTATTACAACAGCGCCACCCCGTGGCACTTACATGCAAACAAACGTTTTCCTTTCGCAGAAGCGATCATATCCCTCGCATAATAAGGTAGCCTATACAATGACAAGTTTTACAAAATAGATTTTAATTATTTCATGAAAACATGTTATTTTTTAAATAAATGTTATGACAAGGAATTATTATCATATTGAATTTAGAATATTCACAAAGCTGTGGAGGCCTTTTGACACAACAGCATGTGTATGTGTGTGTGTGTGTGTGTGTGTGTGTGTGTGTGTGTGTGTGTGTGTGTGTGTGTGTGTGTGTGTGTGTGTGTGTGTGTGTGTACAAGTTGCGTTGTGTCATCTTTGTAAAACATGCAATAGCCTACAAATAAACCAGAAAACTGGCCCGAGACTTACTGCTTCCTGTTACAGGGAAACTCACGTTAACAAAAAATGCCTCTTGCTCTCACCTCACCCTTCGAAAGTGATACACGTGTACGCCGAGGCATAGCAACCACAAAGGAATCCTCAAATCAAACACAAAGACACAATAGCCATACCACTGCCGAAACTCCAAATTCCATTCATAAGAATGGCACTGCTCCACCCTGCATGCGAGCGGAAATCACATAAGTTATGGTTACTAGTGACAAAGATCCAATCACAGTGTCGCATTTTGTAATGCAACTTCTCTCCAAACAAACAAATGGAAACCAGAGGAGTGCACCATGCAAGATGGCAGTCTAATCTTCAGTTGTTCTATGTGGTGAGGTGTTAACAGTGTGGACATTGTAGAACATGATTTTAAACCATGTGTCTTGTGTGTTTATGTTTGCTTGTGTGTGTGAATCGTTGTGTTCATGTGTTCAAGAATGCTATGTGTAGACGTCAGATAGTGAGATAAAGAGATAGAGATCATGGGAAGAGATAGGTGGAGATAGACCGATAGACAGAGAGACTGAAATACAAGAACAAAAAGAGTGTTAAAGAGAGGAGTGCAAGAGGAAGGTCAACAGAGACCGAGAAGGACATGAAGGGAGAGCAACATTGAGAGAACTTGAAAGAGATGGAGAGAGAAATAAAGATGGAGACAAATAGACATGTGGCAGGACACAGTGAGACATGATGAGAGAAAGAGAGAGACGAAGAGAGAGAGAGAGAGAGAGAGAGAGAGAGAGAGAGAGAGAGAGAGAGAGAGAGAGAGCGAGCATGGAAGAGTTAGCGATAATGAGACACAATGAGAGAGCGAGTGACAGAGCTCGATCAGAGAGAGAAAGAGAGAAAGCGAGACAGAGACATATAGATAGAGAGAGGGAGAGGGAGAGAAAGACAACTTCAGATAGAGTAGCTCTAATGAGATAGAGAGAGAGAGAGAGAGAGAGAGAGAGAGAGAGAGAGAGCTGCTCACTTCCTCTGAAAGGTTTTTTTTTTCTGAGCTGACTCTACCAGTCCAACTGGCTGCGTGCTGGCTGTCTTTCCCATGGCCGGTGCACCTTGGCTCAACGAGTCGTTAAGTGCTCCCGACAACAATAAAGAGAGGCTTTTTTTAGATGACAATTGATCGTACGCACATGGCTCGTTTAGGCGTTGATGATCCCTTGTAATTTACATCGTCATACACAAGTCATGATGACGACAACCCCGCAGTGTGCACAAACATGCATGTGCTTTTGTGTACGTTTGCATGAGTGCTATATGATTCGTTGTCCCTCTGTCACTCTCTCTCTCTCTCTCTCTTATAGTAACTAAGATTCATAATGATGGTGATTTTAATAATTAATAATTCATCTGTGGGATATTCTATATATAGTCTGAAAGATGAATCCAATTCATAATCCTATGACAATACATGTGAATAATCAAGCACTAATTATAGTCAACACATTCATAAGATTGGCTAGATTGGCTCATGACAACAGAAATACATAAACCATACGTAAACCAATACATAACCATTATTCTTTGTGTTTCATTTGGCAACTTATTACTTATTACTTATTACTTACTTATTTCAGACTCAAGGCGACCTCTCAGTATAAATTGTTTTGTTCTTTGTTTTTGTTGGAACCAACCTTCCAGACACACATGAATGTTTATAGAGGTCTATCTTGAAATCATGTATGTATGTCTTTGTTTCTGGTCCAGTTAAGGTAAGTTATCTACTACAAATGAGAGAATGCAACACAGAAGGGGTGTGACCTAAACAGTTTCAATTTAATACCAGTTTGTGGAAATGTTTAGATTGATCTAATCAGGGCCTGTTTTAAATCAATCTTTAATAGCATTAACATAACGATTTAGCTATACATATTTTTTATAAGGACAGGTTAGACTTAAGCCAGCAGATATCTTAGTTTGTCTAATGGATTCCAATTAAGAAGTGCTTTAGTGTATAAATAGTAAATTAAATGATAATGGATAATACTTGGATGGATTGCATTGAGTGCTAATAGCCCTTCTGTAATTCATAATACAGTCATTAATACAGTCATAGTTCTAGTAGGAAAGCTGATACACATTACAGGGCTAAAACGGTAGGCTAAAGTAGAGGGTCATTCATGGGAAGCATCTATTTGCCTGTGTTAAATTGTGTTGAAGTAGCATAGAAAGATGATTTTGTCAACTTAAGGCAGTGTGCACTTTCATGAACAGTATGTTCCTGCACACAAACATATTTCTGGGGATATATACTCATGTTCTTGTATGTGTCTGAATGTGTGTGTGTGTGTGTGTGTGTGTGTGTGTGTGCGTGTGTGTGTGTGTGTGTGTGTGTGTGTGTGTGTGTGTGTGCGGGCGAGCATGTGTGTGTGTTTGTGTGTGTGCATCGTGGCATGTGTGTGTCTATGAATTGGGGCGTGTGGCTGTGTTTGTGTGTGTGTGTGTGTGTGTGTGTGTGTGTGTGTGTGTCTGTGTATCGGTGTGTCTGTGTGTACATGTGTGTCTGCGCGGGTGTGTGTGTGTGTGTTTGTGTGTGTCTGTGTATCGGTATGTGTGTTTGTGCAGTCATGCACATGTGTGCGTGTGTGTGTAAGCTCATCGTGAGTTGGAGCATCCAGTGCGATGGCGTATGGCGAGGGGTAGACCCTGAAGGTTGAATGGGGTATACGAGGCGGAAGGGATTCCCTCAGATATGCATTCAACCGGTTCCTTGGTATGATAGAGAGATCTCGAGTGTCGGAGGAGAGAGAAACCACACAGAGGTATTCCCTGATCTGATTGCATCACTGCGTCTTATCCACTCTCACTCTCTGTCTCACAGGACATTTTAAGAGGCACACGCAAACCCTTTGGGTTGGCATTCCCGTCGATACCAAGATGCCAGCTGGACTAAAGTGTGATGACCCAGATGACCTTCTACCTTGAGAAAACACCGACAGGGCAACTGTTAGGGAATCCTTAAGGGCCCTTGAGGGGCCTTCTTAAAAGTCCTGCACACTCTTAAAAGAGTGTGCAGGTTGACTAATCTGGTAATGATGGGGCTGTAGGTACTTGGATGAATCTTGCAATTTCATCACTTTTTGTACGTTGTAAGCATGTAACGCAAATAATGACATTATTATCGAGGTGAGAAAGACAAAGAAAGAAAGGACACTCCATCCGTACAGAAAGCTCTCCGTACTACGAGCGTTGCTCTGTGTCTGTCTGTCGGACTGTCTCCTGTGTCATTCTGAATGACAGGCAGACCGACCGTTAAAGAAGTAGAGAATGTTACCGTCAAACTACAATGTACGGTCACAAGCGGACCGAAACATAGAGGGCGGGCCAGGAAACCCATATATCCGAAACAGAAACGCAGGGCGAACCAGCAGGTGAAACTGGCGCCAGGCCAGACAGCTCCCCCCCCCCCCCCCCCCCCCCCCCCCCCCCCCCACCCCCCAAGTTATGTGAGCTTACGTCAACTACAATTGCACACCGGCATTTTAAGGACAAGTTGTTAATTCTTGCCTCAGTTTCCTCTTAAACAACAACTAGGCATATAACTTCAAACTTCTAAGTTCAGTTTTAAAGATTGGACGAGCTTTGGTTGGAACTGATGGGCATTCATTAGCAATTACTATATGACCAAAATAGCTTAATATTCATTAATTAGTCATGAAGATTTGGGGAACTTATCAAAAATCTCAATACATTCTTGTCCTTTGGTATTGTTGGGTAGGTTGTATTATTGACACAATAGATCTATTGTTGAAAAAACACTTGTATCACAGGGAAGAGATGAGCGCTCCCATGGGTTTCGTTGCTAGGTTACCATAAGTCCCACCCACCTGTGTAATAGATTCACCTGAGACAAGCTCACATGATGACACGATTCCATCCAATCAGAGACGTAGTCAGGTGTTCCCGATGCGAGTTTCGGAGGCGGAAACCTGTGGGTCGAGTCGAGGAAAGACGCTCCTTATATATATGTCAATTCTGATTCATGTACACTTCGCAAGGAATCACTGAAACGGAATAAAGATTATTTATTTAGATTATACCATCTGGGAGAGCCCTACTACTCAGACTTTCCGTGCGTAAAATGGAAACTATTATTCTATGACTCTTTTAGGGATTGTTTCTTAGTTTGTTTTAAGTAGACTTGCAAGTAGTAAGTAGTTTGCACTAACGAAGTAGGCCTGCTGCATTTTGACACATGGAATCGTCGGGCTAAGACAACGCTCATTTTGCACTTTGAATTTTGTTTTTTTTATAGGATATCTACTCCTTTTGCAGAAGCGACAAGTCAGGTAAGTGATCGGAGCGTGGATTGTGTTCGTTTTTCAGCCATGAATCACTGCTGTTGCCCGTCTGTCCTCACAACTGATTAAACCAGTTTTACAGAGAAGCTCAACTTGGTTCCACTAGTTATGCTGTATCATACTTGTATAATTACTGCAATAACAGCATCGTGAACCTCTATCGGATGATGACACTTTAAAATGTAAATGCATAAAATTGTAAAGGAAGACGACAGAATCATAGACACATGAGTCTGTGTTTATACTCGTAGAAATAGCCACAACCACAATCAAAAAAAAAAATCACGATAATAGACAACAACAGTACGTGCAGTGAGGCGTGATGAGGACAAGTGGATGACTGTTGCAAAACACGCAGGAAAACAGAGGTCATCAGGCCAACACAAAAGTGAGCCTTCTGAGTGTCTTAGTTCAATGCGTACAAGATTGAATAGCAATTAGAAAATAGATATAAAGTGAAAAAGCAAATGCAAAAATGTGTTTTTTTATACTATTGGCTTATGGCTATAGCAGCTTAATCCCAGACAGGGCCTGTGGGAAATGTGTTGTTAAGAAATGCCACAAAGTTGACTCAAGCCTCTGACTGCAGTGGCCCCCCGAGACACCATGTCAGAGAGGACCCCGTGGTGGAAGTCCTTCCTGGGGATCCGGAAGACCAGCGGCCCGAAGGAAGCGTCCTTCGACCCCGACTTCAACCCTTTCACCTCCAAACCCGAGAAGGCGGCCAAGGACCCCTTGGCGGCAGCTCCGGGGCCTCCTGCCAAGGCCCCGGCTCCGCAGACCCACCCTGCGGGGAATAAAGAGCCTAGCACGGACAGCAGCGGGCCGCTCGGCGAGGACACTTACGACGACTCCCACCTGGAGTCGGTCTTCAACGAGCAGAGTTGCCGCCGGAACATGAGGGTGTCGCGGTCGGGCCGCTTCAAGGAGAAGCGGAGGGTGCGCTCCACCCTGCCCATCGAGGAGCAGCAGCAGCAGCAGCAGGACAAGAACGGTCCCAGGAAGGAGGACCAGCGGTGACCATGACGACGACCACAATGATGATGATGATGACGACATTAATGATGATAAGGTGAAAGGAAAAACCTAAAAAAAAAAAGTAAATCGATAAAAGGCTCTGGGTGATTTGTAGGCCTGCACATGAAGATGTGAAGCACAGCAGGCTGTGACGATGGTGATGATGAAGAGATGAAGAAGACTTTGCAGGCCATTGTGGAAGGAAAGAGGGCAGCGAGTGCATTGTGTAAATTGAAGGAAAGATCTATATAATATATTATGAATATTTGGAAATACTATATGGGGCTATTTTTGCATATGCTATTTTTGTTGGGTGCCACGGTAAAATAACAAAAACACCTACATGGTAAATAGATTATTTTGTCCTGTATTCTGCTAATGGATATTGAACCACCATGACAAAGGAATAGCATAATGGATGTTTAAAGAGGTTAAAGACAGGTTAGAAACGAATGCATTGAGCACTTCAGAGCCCTGACAGGTACCCCCTGCCCCACTGGGCCTCACTTTGGGCTATTTACTGTTTCACTCTGGGACATATCAGCCTTTTCTATTGCAATAACGTGTCAAATAATGAAGGATTGTGTGTTTTTTTTTAATTCTTTGATGTTTCCTGAAGTAATCGCTGAACAAAATTCGGTCAATTGACTTTTGCTTTTGAGGTCCACCAAATGGTGAAAGTCCAGACAATTGTGGCAGTTGGCTTTTAAGTTATAGCGCTGTAAAGCACATGATTATCTGTAGAACAAGCAGGTTTATTGTGAAAATCGTGCAATGATGAGCAGCTTTTCAATGCATTTAGCATTGTTTTTACACAGTGATTCAGTGCCATTTAAAACAATTCAAATGTATATTTTATACTGCTAGCTATACCATAATTGAAGGATCAAGCAATATATGTTCATACACTTTTTCCCAAAGCTAATGGGAAGCTAAGCTAACATTTGAAGGTAGAGCTGAGAAGTGCCAAACTAAACTTTGTCATCCAAGCAGCTTGAAGAAACGGTGGTTTGGGTATTTGTGATTAGTTTATTGGTACTTAAACAACACAATTGTATTCTGAACCACACCCATGATAAATTAATGAAGGTAACGCTTAATAAATAAATAAATTAGTATTTTATACTGTGTGTGTGTGTGTGTCTGTGTGTGTGTGTGTGTGTGTGTGTGTGTGTGTGTGTGTGTGTGTGTGTGTGTGTGTGTGTGTGTGTGTGTGTGTGTGTGTGTGTATGTGTGTGTGTGTGTGTGTGTGTGTGTGTATTTGTCAGACATAGATCGAGTAAAGAGTAACAGTACATTACAAGTTGAAACAAAGCTTTGAGGAAAGCATGTGTGTATGTACTTATGTATCTTTGTATGCATATATGTATGTATGTTTATATATATATATGTGTAAGTTGATGTTTACAATCAAAATCTACCACAAATATACAAACATAGAAAAACGGAGTCATAATATATGACAGAGAGGAAGGAACGAGCCCAATTTAGGTATCCCATCACTTCTTAGGAACCAGTAACAATGAAGAAAGACTAAGCCATAGGATCACTCTGCAATGGGCACGTCCAGCCCAGGGCAACTTGATCCTGTTCTGTCATTCCGGGGGAGAGCCTGCCTGTGTCACCACATTCTTCTCTCTTTGTTGAGGTGTACGCGTTTCTCGTGTGGGTGTGTGTTTCACTTTCATGTTTTTTTTTTTTTAAGACAGGCTATTAGGCTACAATGTGAACCATAGCACGCCCGATTGTCAGACTGTACATTTGACCTGATACGTATACCATAAGGGTTACCCAACAGTGTCTGACAGTGGCTTATGCCGCTTTTCCACCGCCAGTACCAACTCGACTCGACTCGACTCGCCTCGACTCAACTCGGTTTGGTTGCGTTTCCATCTAAAAAAGTACCTCTTCAATGTGGGCGGGTCGTAGAAAAGAACCTCTCCACCATGGGCGGGTCGTCATTAGGTTTTAATCACGGGAGACGCGATTCCCGGGAAATCTGAATCTGATCAAGACTATTTCCTGATTCCCGGGAAAGGTTATGATGGGAAATAAAATAAAATAAAAAGCGCAATGACTGCGCGTCTATTGTTGTCATACGGTAACGTTGATAGAGGCGAAACTCGAGCCCTAGGAAAGGAACGACACTGAAACGAAACAGCGAAACGCCGGTCCGTGGACTCCAGCCACGCCGGACACACACAACCACGCCCGACACACATAACGACGCGCAGCCTAACTCTAGCCCCGGGAAAGGAGCGACACACACGGCGAAACGCTGATCAGTGTCCCCCTCTGGAGCGGGTTCGTGGACTCCAACCACGCCGGACACAACTTAACTTGAGTGAATATTCCCATTTACAGCCGCTGGCCAATCAGTTACCAGCAGCCTGTTTACGTCACACAAAAGTACCTACTCCGCTGGCATGGAACCTCGACGGAGGTAGTACTAAAAAAAAGTACCCGGTACTAGGTACCAGGTACTTTTTTTGCCAATGGAAACGCAAATAAGGCGTGGCGAGTCGAGTCGAGTCGAGTCGAGTCGAGTAGGTACTGGCGGTGGAAAAGCGGCATTAGTGTACTGTGTTCATTCATACCTACATAAAGAGTCCCGCACCTCGGAAGAAGCACAGGAGGCGTTGACGAGGGGTGTAACGCCAGTCTTCACCACTAGAGGGTAAACACAATGCAGTGATTCTAGAAAATAATCGGAATATAATGGAATCAGAATAGAATAGAGTAATATATAATATAAAATAATAAGACAATTGGTTTGGACACACAAGGAATCCCTACAACTTGGTTGAAATGTATATATTTTTTTTAATAATATTGTAAGCAATAGGCTATAATGTAATACACTGTTATAAATGCTGTAGACTACTACATTAAGTCAAACTAATACTAATAATACTAATAATTACTCTAATTAAAAGTATTTTAAAGTCCATATTCAACACCAATGCAGGCCTAGTAAACAATAATAATAATAAAAAAGCAGGCGCATCCTTTCTTCAATGTGATTGGTCGGGACTTGAGCGTGAACTCTGAGGTGTGGCCTCGAGCTGACCGCCTCCGCGCCCTGCAGCGCGCGGGGGTATACCCTAGTACCCATCAAGAGGTGAATAACACATCACTGGATACCGCTATCATTGACACGTTAACAACCACTTATATTACACACATAAAAACATTGCATTCGTTTTTTTTGTAGTAGTAGTAATAATTGCTGCTATTCTGATGCATAACTGGAATTACAACTTTTAAACAACTTTCCGCCGATACAGAGGTCAGAGGAGTAGCCTTCATTTATATTCTAGGCTGAATACGTCTTTTTAACCTACCGACTCCACCTATCCTCTGCCCTCCTCATGGAGGTGCACGCTTGACTGAAAATAACCCGAGCAGCTGTCCTCCTCCTCCCGCTCCCAGTGCAGACTCAGCTCAGCCTCTATCTGGGCCATATCCACAACACACGTTCGGACTTCGGTTATTTTCCATAAGGTAGGCAACAACTTACAAACCAAAGGCCTATATATATATATATATATATATGTATATATGTATATACGACTGTGAGACCATATGCGAGTTGTTATTACCGTTCATCTAACAGGTGGCTACCGGCTAGCTTACTACTTTCTTGACATTCTTCTTGTGTTAAATTAACTTCTGAAAGGACAACATCGGTGCTTCTCTCGCTTATACGGTGGGCCCAATGACTCTCATTAACGGATGATTAAGTGTACTTTTTGTGAAAGTGTTTTATATATATATATATATTTTTTTTTTAATTATTATTATTATTATTTTTACAGTAGACAAGAAATGCAATCTTTCTCCAAGTGATGATTTGTGTGATTTGTGTGTGTGTGTGTGTGTGTGTGTGTGTGTGTGTGTGTGTGCGTGTGTGGGTGTCTGCACAAGTTATATGCAAGGCTGTTGGTGTTTAATAAACATATTTTAATACCCCAAAGGTATTACGCAACACATATGTAATGCACATTTCAAACCAAGCACCTGTCAGCCTGTCAACTGTTGACCAGTAGCCACAGTTTGACACAGATATGAAGATGGAAATAGCTATGGCAAGACAGCTTGCCAGTTGAATACAGGGCAACCAGAACCCCCTCTCTCCCCCCTTCGTCACTAGACTATCTCTCGGTGTCTGTCTGTCTTTCTGTCTGTCTGCCTGTCTGTCTTTTTCCACACACATTCTTAAACACACAGGAACAAAAAGTCACAAAGAGGGCAGCTAGAGATGAAAGTGAGTTAACATTAGCTCGATGCCTGGGGACAGGCTGGAACCACGACAAAACAAACCAGACAAATAAAAGTAAGCGGCTTCTTTAATCATCCCATTTCATTAACGTGCCGCAGGGGCTGGCGTCCACAGATTCCACAGCATATTAGACGTGGGCAGGCTTCAGACTTCAGGCTCTCCACTCCCTCACTCCCACGACAGAGAGCCCCTCAAGAATTCATTGTGTTATGATGAATGGGTGGAGGTCATTCTCTCTCTCTCTCTGCAACCCTTCACTCGGACAATGCACACAATGCAGACGAGTTTCTAGTTTGATATGATAGTTATTAGCGTATGTATGTAGCCCTATGGCATGACGGTAATGTCGTATGCCGCCACAGGTGATGATAATTCCTTACGCTCCACATAGTTCAGTGACTGAGCCTGTTCTTTATCTGCAGTCTGCCGGCACTTCCCAGAGAATTTCCTTATGTTGTTTTCCCCTTCTCCTCGCACATAATGGCAGTTAAGGCCTTCCCGTGCTAAAGAGGGCCTTTCTCTGGACACAACGAAAACCATTGTTCCTCATCCACCCACCCAACCACTGGACGTAGTATGTGGTGTGCGCGTGTGTGTGTGTGTGTGTGTGTGTGTGTGTGTGTGTGTGTGTGTGTGTGTGTGTGTGTGTGTGTGTGTGTGTGTGTGTGTGTGTGTGTGTGTGTGTGCGTGAATGTATGTGTGTGTATGTGGAGGGTAGGGAATGGGGTTCTTGGATTTCTCTAGAGAGGAAGAAGTTCTCTCACTGTATCCTGTTTGCGACATGAGCGGTGAAATATCTTCCTGTGCAGGGATAGAGAGGGGAGAGAGAGAAGAGAAGAGAGAGGGGAAGAGAGAGGGGAAGAGAGAGGGGAAAGTTAGCCTCTACTTTACCCGTGGATTTTGAGGGTATCTGAGTATTTACATTTTAAAAGACTACGTACATACTTTTATATGCAGCCAGTCTACAATTCATTTGTCATACTTTCTCCCATCGAGTGTTTAAGTTTTTTATTAGTTTAGAAAAATAGTAAATGCTTCAAGGTCGAATAGGCCTACATTAACTTTGAAATGCTAATTAATTTGCACTTTGCCTTTCACCTCAATGTATTGTCTTTGTGATGTTGAACAGGTACTTAAAAGTTGAGGATATCAAATATTTTAACACATTTACTTGAAAACTTTTACTTGAAAACCAACTGTGTACTATTAGTCAATATTAGAGTATTAACCCGCTTTGGGAGTGTGTGTGGACGATGGCTGGTTTAAGCAGAGTCTGATTGGACTCTGGGGCTGGGTGACACTCAGGAAGAGATCTCCTACATGACAACATGGAACACGGGACCATGTTACCATGCAGGAGATCTCTTACTGACTGTGTGTGTGTGTGTGTGTGTGTGTGTGTGTGTTGAGATGGCTGGTTTAACCTGTGCACACCGGTAACTCAATGTGCACCAGGGCTGCAGCCTCACCCAGCCCCGTCAGACAGGTGAGGCTGCCTAAACCATCCGCACGCACTCCCCACACACACACTCGCTACCACAAATTGGGTTGTTTGGGTCACAGTGAGTCTTGTGTTTTTTTTACTCCCCATCAAGGACCCTGAGGGCAAGGCATGTCTTCACCAGCTCCTCCCCCACCTCCTCCCCCCGCACCTCCTCCGCCACCCCCGCCCTGCGTGGCCGCTCCTCTGCAGGTACAGCCACAGGCCGCGGCCCTCCGTTATGTTCATGTGTTAGACCCCGCGAAGCGTTCGACTGAGGGTTGAACCGTGAACTCCTGTCCTGTCAGCGCTGTGCCGAGACGGCTCATTAAACCCGTTAGTGTTCTTCAACCTGTGGCCTAACTGGTGACCTGGTTTAATTGGTAAACAACAGGCGGTTGGATCCAAATCCTGGGGCGGACTTTTGCTCGCTCAACATGGAGTTTCCTCGTCCATGCCACTTGTCTTTAATTAGAATAGGAAATTGGTGTATTCATCTTCCTCTCTCTCTCTCTCTCTTTCTCTCTCTCTCTCTCTCTCTCTCTCTCTCTCTCTCTCTCTCTCTCTCCCTCTCCCTCCCTCCCCTTTGGGCTTATAGTCAGATTCTATTTGTCGGCCACACACTCGCACACTGATGCTATTCTACACGCAACCCACATCATGCTCATTGGCTTTCAACCTGCAGGCTATCTGCATTATTGATCAGAGGTACAGTTACACACACATACTTATGTACACACACACACACACACACACAGACACACACACACACAGATGGTGGGTCAGATGGCAGCAAAGTGTCCTGTTGCATCCCTAGCTCGCATAGCTCTGATGTTAAATATGTAGCGTGGGCTCAGGAGAGCCACAGAGGGGAGCCACAAAGGGAGGGAGAGGCAGGAATAGATCTAAAGTATACCTGTGGACACGTCAAATGCCTCTCCCAAGTATTGTTACTATAAAAAGCAACCACTTCTCACCCTCACTCACACCTCTCTCTCTCTCTCTCTCTCTGTTACTCTCTCCCTTGCTCCCTCTCTCTCCCTCTCTCTCTATTTAATTTCAATAAGGCTATTTTGATTATTCTATACAGGACATATACAAAAGTGGTTGCTAAAGCATTTGGACATTGCAGCACATTCAGTGATAATAGTAAAATGAACGATAATGTTGTCTTTCTTTCTTTATTTAACCTTTATTTACATTAAGGACAATCACCTATTCACACTGGCAACCTGGCAAATATTATAATCTCTCTCTCTCTCTCTCTCTCTCCCTCCCTCTCTCCCTCTCTCCCTCTCTCCCTCTCCGAGACAGCCACGACGCTCCTCGGACCCTCCCAGGTCCCAGTCTGGCGGTGGGGGCGGGGGGGGCAGGGGTGCCCTGCTGGCGGACATCCAGAAAGGAGCCCGGCTCAGGAAGGTCACGCAGGTCAACGACCGCAGCGAGCCCCTGGTCGACAGTAAGGGAGCGCCGTGTCCTACACGCGAACATACACATGCATGCATTCAGGCACACGCACACACACACAGACACACACACACACACACACACACAGTCACATACAGCCGCAGGATTAGTACTTTTAAACACACAGGCGCACATGACAATCGGCCAATAAACGGAAACACGTACGCAGACAGAATCCGTCCCAGACAGTCAATGAGCACCACGTGAATCTGTTGTCACTGGGAGTCTTTGTCTCATGGGAGAGAGGTGAGGCGAGGTAAGAGCGTTTGAGAGAGAGAGAGAGAGAGAGAGGGAGGGAGGGGGAGAGAGAGAGAGAGAGAGAGAGAGAGAGAGAGAGAGAGACAGACAGTGTAACAGAGGGTGTTTGTTTAGTGAGCTAAAAACAGGGAGGAGCAGGGGCAGTGAAAGAGGAGAGGAATCGTCCGCTACAGGCAAGCGCGACAGGAGAGGAACGACAGAGGGAGGGGGGAAAATGCAAGGGAAAGATTACAATACATTTACATTACATTTACATTTAGGGCATTTAGCAGACGCTTTTATCCAAAGCGACTTACAATGAGTGTACTGAAACAAATGATGTATTGCTGTATCATAGATCTGTTTTCAAGTGTGTTCAAGTGTGCCCCTTGGTTTTATGTTTGAACTTATTGTAATGGGAAAATGATATTTTCACATTCAATTTCTCTATTGTTGATTGTGCCTTTTTTCGCTGGTGGTCAAGGGTCAAAGGGTCCGACTGAGAAGTCACCACTACGTCTCCCCACATTGCAATTGTCAATGATCAAATCAAATAATTCTGTATTCTCCTGTATTCTCATCAAGTAGAAGAATGACCGGTGTACCCCAGGCAGAAAGGTTAACGTCAGACAACGCTAGGAACGGGTAGGGTGGCTAGACAGTGCAAAGGAATAGGAGCCAGAGCTTACACGATGAAGGGGATCAGCACGTGGGGGGCAGAGATGTTCTCAGCGTGTTCGAGACCTGTTCCACTTGTCGTATGCTATTGTATGTTTATTACTCTCAATTAGGCTTATCAATTAGCCAAATTGTTATAAGTTCGGATGACTATTTTAGTCTCAAACAGTTCAGACAGAAACGATTGCCGTGGTGAAAATTCCCACCACGCTTATTTTGTACTATGTGAATACACACACTAGTCTAGTCTATATTATATTTATGACAAGCTGATTATCCCTCATCTTCCACCACATTCAGCCTCGTTAACATCATAATCAAAAGTGTGTGTGTGTGTGTGTGTGTGTGTGTCCCAGAGCCCAGCGGTGCAGATGCGTCCAGCGGTCCAGGCTGTAACCAGGGGCCACAGGCTGGGACGGGGCCCTCCCTCGGGGGCCTCTTCGCCGGGGGGTTCCCTACACTGCGGCCCGTGGGACAGAAAGACCCAGTGAGGAGCCTAGGTGGGTACAGTGGATCACCACCTCGGGCCGTCCTCCACGCTGTGTTTGATCCTCCACTCAATTGTGTGTGCTTGATTTGATTTATTCAATTGTATCAACACAATGCCAACAAATGCCTTAGACACACGACGATCAAATACAACTGAGGATAAACACACAATAAAGTCCAGGACTTTGTTTCCATTGTGGTCCTCAACACAAAACATCAGGACAAGTCTCACTCACAGAGTACGTGATGATCAATAAAAAGATTTTTCTTAAACAATTTTTTTTTTTTAATGAAAACGGACACTGGCCCCCGGCTCTATTCAGCCGCCCTCTCTAGTGACCAGGCCTTGATTCTCTTTTTAAAAGAGTTCAGGCTGGAAATGACTTTAATTTGCCTGTCTAACTTGTCCCACTGAACTTCCCTTATATAGGCAACGGTTCCTTTTCCCTAACGATGTCTTAATGTGTGTGTCTGCGCGTGGGTGTGTGTGTGTGTGTGCGTGCGTCCTCTCCAGTGTCTCGTTCCAGCTCGTCGGTGACCCCCAGGCCCGTGTGGAACCAGCCGCCGCCGGGCGAGTCCAGCACCGACCCGGCGCCAAACCTCCAGCCTGCGGACAGGGGGCCCGCCGTGGCCGCGCCCGCCCAGCGCCCGCCCGGCCCCTCCTACTCGGCCCCGCCCTCCCCCTCCCACACCGGCCGGCCGCTCCCTCCCCCCGCCCCCACCTCCTCCCCGCCGCCGCCGCCCTTCTCCGTCCCGCCCCCACCACCACCACCACCACCACCACCCCCTGCTCCACCGGCACCTCCGCTACAGCAGCCCCCCGCCCCGCCCCAGGACCGCCCCGTCAGCAGGCCGCCGCCCGTCCCCACCTGCCCTCCCCCGCCTCCGCCCCCGCAAGTCACCCGGCCCACTTGGCTGCCCGTGCAGCACCACCACCCCCACCACCACCCCCACCACCCCCACCCCCACCACCACCACCACCACCACCCGCAGCCCCTCACCCCCCCTCCTCACCCCCCTCCCTCCGCGCCGCCCTCCTCCCTCAACCCCAACCGCTCCTCGGGGTGCTTCTACCCTCCGCCCACGTGCCACGTCTCCCTGGGACCCCCGCCGCCGCCGCCGCCCCCCCTCCCGGCGTCCTTCACGCCCAGCTGCCCCACCACGCTGCCCCCGCCGCCGCCGCCGCCCCCGCCCCAGGCGCTCCACGTGTCCCTGCGCCTCGGGGCTCCCCCCCTGCCCCCGCTGCCGCCGTCCTACCCCTGCACCGCCCCCACCCGACGGCCCCCCGCGGTGCCCCGCAGCGCAGGTACGCCCCCCCCCCCCTCCTCCTCTGGTCCTCTGGCCGGCCGCTGTAGAGTGATCCGTCATGACACAAGGGTATCCCTCTGGTGACGGAGGCTTGACCTTTAGTACTTGATTGCCTTTGGTATAATCGGTCCTGTTTAAAGTTATATTGTAGTACGCTTCGTTCGTTTTACAGGTTTTACTGCCTTTCTTTTCCCGCTTGAATTATATAATAACCCAGTAATCTAGCTTTTATGCATTGAATATCACATTTTTATCTTCTTTCCTCTAGTTTCCTCTTAGAAAATGCCATGTAATGGAATTTGAATTGTGGACTTTGTCCGCGACTTTCATTTTTTTATTGCCATACACGCTCTCAGACGTCTTAGCTGTAAATCTCTCGCTCCCGAACGGTGGCGACGTTTACGACTGATGCTGTTCTTCGGTTACCCACGGCAACAGGTGTGAGTCGCTTGGCTCCTCCCCCTGCCCCGCCGGCCAGGTCGCCCACCACAGAGCTGTCTGGCCGCATTCCACCCCCTCCACCCTTCCTGCCCCCCTCCAGCCTCAGGAACGGACACCTGCACAGCTTGGGTGGGCCTGCGTGTGTGTGTGTGTGTGTGTGTGTGTGTGCATGCATGTGCGTGTGCGTGTGTGTGTGTGTGTGTGTGTGTGTGTGTGTGTGTGTGTGTGTGTGTGTGTGTGTGAAGCAACAGCGGTCATAGTAGAGTATAGTAATCTCCTGTGTCTCTGTGGAGCAAAATGAAATACCTGTATGGCAGACAGGCTGGCGTCCTTTAATGGCATGGTCTCTTGTCGTACCGTTTCTAGACGACTTCGAGTCCAAGTTCCAGTTCCATCCAGTGGAGGACCTGCCCCCGCCGGAAGAGTTCAAGCCCTTCCTCCGCATCTACCCCAGCAAACAGAACAGAGGTGGGTCCCCCCCAGTGGAGACCAGACCTGGTCCAGTCTGCTCCATCGCGATTTTTGCGTCAAACCATCTCCAAACTAATAAATTCTAGTAACAATTTATTTATTTTTATAAAAATATACAGTATATATATTTTCGGTATATTTATTTTATTCACTAAATGTTTTGTAGAAATTGCAGAACAGCTGGATACATATTTGTACATTATTTTTGATTTGATCATTTTCTATTTTGAACCTTTTTGTATTTTTTTAAGGGGACATTTCAAAGTGTCTCAGTTTAGGGGATTTAAGGGATTTTCTGGAGAGAAATGCTGAAGAAATGCGTCATGTTTTCAAACTCATCTAATAATCGAGCGGCCCTAGTCTAAAGCCATTAGCATTAGCCATTAGGTATACGTTTTGTTCCAATCTCACCGCGCTCCTTCTCTCCCTCGATCGCCCTGCAGAGAACCCCATGCCCCTCGGGATCAGAACCCAGCTCAGATGAGACCCTCACGCCCTGCCCGCTCCTCAGCCCACCACAGCAAACTGCAGCCCGCGCAGACTCCGTTCCATTCCTCCACTCGTGTCTTGGACTCTAATGACAGCATTTTTGTGGGATGTGTAAGAAGGGGTGTGGCAGCATTGTCTCACAGTCTCACACAGTGTGTGTATGTTCTGTTGGCTGTGTGTTTTTCTAGGGTTCCTAAGGGCCGTGGACCTTGCCGGGCCCAACCCAGAATAATGTGACCTCTGACCTCTTCCACGGTGGAATGTTTTAAATGTGTGTGTGTGTGTGTGTGGGGGGGGGGGGGGGGGGGGGGGGTTGTCTGTAGTCTCTTGCTCCTGTGTGTGTGTGTGTGTGTGTGTGTGTGTGTGTGTGTGTGTGTGTGTGTGTCAGAGGACCCCACATCTGATTTGTTTCATTTTCCTTATTCGTCAACAGCTGCACATAGACCACATGTATGCACACAAAGCAATCACAAAGTATCCTTTGGTTGCTAAAACAGACTAAAGGGAGAATACACTTTTTCTGTGATATGCGGGAAAATTTGATTGATGGGTTTTATTATGAAATGAATATGTTGCAACAACATACAGTGCTTCCAAGGTTACCATAAGACATGCTCATGTTTGTAACAGTGACAATTGTGTAATGTAAATACTTTTCAAGAAACAACTTTTTTTCTTTCAAATAATCTACTTCTACAAGACAATGACTTATAATATTGTTATTAAAACTCATACCTGTTAGCTTATGCAATGAAAGAGCCACTGCAATCTTGAGTAGCACAATACACATGTACAGTTAAATAAGTCAACAGTGAAATACGTTAACAGTTATCTAGTATTATCTTGACTGTGATAGTAGTAACACTATCCAATGGTGCTATACAACTTCAAATATAACATATCTCTTTAAGTAATCTGCTTACATCTTTAGCATTTCGATTATCAGATCATAATGTAAAGTGTATTGAGCAAACTGGTGTTGGTAGGTAATAACCAATACATTTACTGTGGTCCTATAGTCACAATAACGTGAAGACAGTGTCATCTGCTGGTAGAAAGTGGGAGTTATTACAAATAAATAATTAATTTAAAAGAATGACTTAATCCAAAGTGTAGTAGTTTATTGGTCAGAAATATTAATTGCCTTGACATACCTGCAAACTCATAAGGGTTGAAAAAGGTGACAAACGAAACCGTTGTAGGGGGGTCTGGGGGCATCCCCCCCAGCCAAATGTTGCTATTTTAACATGTAAATTAAGCATTCTGGTTCAAGTTCAAGTTCAAGTTTTTTATTTATCAAGTACTCATAAATCATAATTTATCAGTATTGAAAATTGTTGTGCTCAAATGTCTGTTCAACTTAAAGAATAAATAAAATACTGGAGTTAAGGATGGAGAAAAAGGGTAGAATAAAAAATAATAATGTTCAAGGACAGTTCAGCATCCTGATGGCATGAGGGTAAAAACTATCCCTGTATCTGCTGGTACGAGTCCTTATGCTCTTGTAGCGTCTTCCAGAAGGCAGGAGGGAGAAAAGACTGTGGCTGGGATGACTAGGGTCAGAAATGATCCGCTTGGCCTTTCTCCTGCAGCGCTGGCTGTAAAGGTCCTGGATGGATGGTAACACAGTCCTTGTAATACGTTGTGCAGATTTGACCACTCTTTGTAAAGATTTCCTGTCCTGGGCATTGCTGTTACCATACCATGTTGTAGCCACCGGTAAGAATGCTTTCTATGGTACATCTGTAAAAATTGGTCAGTATTTTGCAATCCATGCCAAATTTCCGCAGTCGCCGCAGAAAAAAGAGCCGCTGTTTAGCTGTCTTTGTGACCACACCAATATGGTGTGACCAGCTCAGATCATCACTGATGTTAATTCCAAGGAATCTGAAACAGTTGACTCTCTCCACTGCTGTGCTCCCGATGTAAACGGGTGAGTGTTCTCCTCCCTGCAGCCGCCAGCTGTAGTCCACTATCAGCTCCTTGGTTTTGGTGGCATTGAGCAGCAGGCTATTATCCTGACACCAAGATGTCATAATAGCCTATTAACACATAATATGGTGTACTCCCAGAAGAAAATAAAGGGAAAAGACAACATTTTCTTATAGTAAAAATGGCACATTTATTAACCTGGTCAGTTACGAGTGAGCAGTCCACTCCAGGACTGGAA
>NC_140290.1:12553660-12576160 GCF_964030765.1 Micromesistius poutassou | reverse complement strand
AGAACGTCTCAGCCCGTCTCGTCGCAAGGAGTCGCGAGTTGCAAGCAGTTACAAGCAGTTGCGTCGCGAATCTTTGGCCTGAACTGGGCTTTAGCATTATAAGCAAAAACGAGACACACGAGAAAGAAAATGATCCGCATTTTCTATTATCGATAATACCCCCCCCCCCCCCCGTGATTGGTAGATCATCTACCAAATAAGTAAATGTATAGATACAGTCTACGAGAAAACAGTAAATCAGCGCTAAAAAAGCGCTGCAAGGATTTTCACTTAGTCTGACCCTGGAGTTTGGCGCCGCGTCTGAGGGTCTGATTATAATTTCATCAACAGTAATTCTGTATTGCATACCGTTGATGCAATACAGAATTAATGTTGATGAAATTATAATCAGACCCTCAGACCCTCCCAGACCCCCCCCCCCCCCCCAAAAAAAAAACCTCATCGGATCTACACGATTCACACAAGTCACCCAAACAGCCGTGAAAAAAGCGGCAGCTGCCGAAAAGCGCGCTGTTTGCATCCCTGAAAGATGCTTATCTTTGCGTGAATTTTGGGATGACTCGTCTACCAATGACTTCTAGTTGATTGTGTTTTAACCGGTGATTGTTGCGCCAAACTGTTTACAAAGGGACACTTGCTTGCGACGCAGCAAGCGCCTGCTAGTTGACCTGCCGGGCGGGACGATCAGTACTTCCCCACATAAAGAGCTTCCCAAATCGTCCCGCTTACAATTTCGTCTCGTTTTTATTCGTTAACGAAAGTGTCAAAAGATTTCGTCGTAGTTTTTAATTGTTTTATTTAGTTATCGTCTCGTTTTCGTCAGACTGTAGACACCCCCCCCAGTCAAGCATGGCTAGGAAAATGCATTGCACCTTGTACATGTATAAAAGTGTATGTGAAAAATAAACCTTTACTTCATTAGTTTTACGAACAAAGAAGTTGGGGGTTTTATAAACATACCAGCAATAAAAATATTGCATGTTTACAATTCTGTTTCAGGTTTACCGAATGGATATTAAATAGTTGTATTGAGAAACATGAATTTGATTTTATCCTACACCAAATGCATGCGAACCAAGCACATTAACCAATGTTTCAATTATTGGAAACCCATTTTCTTCAACAACATCCACCCAAAGGACCAGTTGGTTTGAAGGTTCACAATCAGATGTTACAGCGAACATGAAAAACGGACATACAATCAGAGAACCACGCCGTGGAATGTGTTTTAAAGTTCATCGTGTACGTAAGTAAACTCTCGGGACGATATGAAGCCGTCCTTGTTTTCGTCCTCCTTGACGAAGATGTCCTCCACCATGCTCTCGTGGTGGGTGTCGTTGGGGGGGTAGCCGTGGCGCTGGAACTCCTTCCGCAGGTACTCCTTCACCTGGGCAGTGGTCCGGTGTAGCGGACAGGGGGGGGGGGGGGATAATAAGAGTGTGCACCACCGTTAGACAAGTGCTTTGCAGGCAATCCCAATGTTGGGTCTTGAATTGATTACGACTTACATCTTTGTCCATCTGCTTCCACACACACACACACACACACACACACACACACACACACACACACACACACACACACACACACACACACACACACACACACACACACACACACACACACACACACAGTTTAACCTCTATCTTAACCTAGCAGTGCAGCTGGATTGGAGAGATTACGATCCCACATGAATCAAACTTGCCAGGCTTCAAGTTAAACTTCTGTGTTTGTGTCCAAACCAATCAGTGGTTAGGACCAAACAGCGTCCTATGAGGAACGACGTGATAGGCCGGGAGGGACGGATGTGATTGCTTTGTCAGACAAGCAGCCAAGACAACTCAACTATTCCTAGATCCAAGAACCAAATACTGAAATCAAACTGCAACATTTGGCAGCAAATGTTTTTTTTTAAATTTGTAATCGATTAGCTAAATTTGATTCGATACATTTTCTGCTCCACTGTGTGAAATAAACTAAACTCCAATGTCGCCACATCCCAATGAAAGCCGCCCTCACCTCCTCCCTGGAGAGCTTCCAGTCGTCGTTGAGGTCCATCTCCTGGAAGGACTCGTGGGACCTGGGCCCGTTGCGGATCTCCATGACCTCGATGACGAAGGTCAACGTGCTCTCAGGTGGGATCTTCCCTGAGTACCGGCATACACACACACACACACTGAGTTTGCTTGCAATATATGACCTTTTATGGTCATGCATCACAAGTGCTGTCATGATCAGCCAGTACATTTCATCTGCTTTGTGTTATGAAAGACAGTCAAGCAGAGTACAACAGCCATTATGTTAGTGGGGTTAAAGTGCGTCAAATTCTTACCACAAGAAACGCATGCATGAAGTACTGTTCACATGCTCCATAGTGAGAAAATGGGACCACACAACAGCGTGGGTTCTTAAGACCCTCGTCCGTTGTTGCAGTCCTTTCATGCTATTCAAAAACAAGAGGGCTTTAACAGAGAATCAAGTGTGTTATGGATGCATTCCACTAGCATTGTCTTAAAATAAATGAGTGCCAAATTGCTAAATACAACACGTCGTAGCCTATACCTCTCCCCTCCTTTCCATATGCGAGAGCTGGGGGCACGGTCAGCCGTCTCTTCTCTCCACTGCACATCTCCTGCAGGCCTTTATCCCAACCCTTAATCACTTCTCGGATGCCCAGCGTGAACCACACTGCCTGCTTGTCGCCATCAGTGTAACTGGAGGCAAAAACGAACATAGTTTCAGTTTGGGAGATAATTTATCGTTTTCTTTGCAAAATGTAACACTATTGATTGTTACCTTGATACCTTACCTTGAGTGAAACATTGTACCGTTTTGGAAATATCCCTCATGATGCACTAAGAGAATGTCTCCATACTTGGATTTGCGATGACAGAGGAAAGGTCTGTGCAAAACCTCTATATTCACCTCGGCCTCGGGCAGTTTACCACCGCGGACGGAGACCAAGAGAGAGGTACACAACCAACTCAGGACAGCCAGCAGCATTATGCAAGAAGAGCGCGCTCTGTTCCGTTAAACGAATAAATAATGTTGGAGTTAAGAACTGATTTGCAACTTCATTGAACCAGTTGGCTCCATACGTGGCAGTGAAGTTTCATCATGGAAGTTGTTGCAGGAAGTGTTCTTGTGATTGGCTGAGTGCTACGCCCTTCCCCTATAACCACGCCCCCCACATAGAGCATCTTAGAATCAATGGAGGCTGCACATGAAATACACGTTAATCAAGTTTATTAGGAGTTTGCGAATTCAATTTTTTTTAAACGGACATTCAGTTCCTAGGCTAACAAATCTCGGTATTTCAGTAATCATTTAATGTAAAAAACAAACAAAAAACATACATACATACATAAATACAAACATATATACAAGCATGCTTGCCTAGTAATATGTATTGTTTATCGTCAACAATTACAACAGTAATTTAAATAGGTCCATAGGTGAGTAAATGTTAGAACATTGTTAAAATTCTTAATGCATACAGTTAATAGGAATATGCTGGGGTCCCCACATCACCACACATGCATTCGCTGCTCCACTGCAGTTACACACAGTTACAGTTAATCAATATATTATGTGTGATATCTAAATTGTTCAGATATATTCCTATGTACACACCCCTGATTTGTATTCTCAGTGCACCATACGATCACTGCTAACATCGTTGCCACTCAAATATGCCACAAAAAAATGCCGCCATTTACAATGGCCTCTTGCTACACATCTTTTATTTCTTCATCAAGCACAACTTCAGTAACAGTCAGCCAGCCATTTGACATCTCGACCGGTTGCTATTAAAAACCAAACCTTATTAAAAACATGTCAAACACATTCACCATGGTCGTCATTAACAGTGCTGCAGCCACCAGGAGGACTCCGATGAGGTCAGTAATCAGATACACTCCTTTAGTCCTTAGTTAATTTCCCAGCCCCCCCCACCCCCCCCCTCCCACCCCCTGAAGGAATGGCACCAGTTGTCTTCCGGGGATGTTGCCTTCAGTGGTAAGAGGAAGAGAGTCTGAAGCCCAAAAGCAAAGAGGGGGAAGTCTGGACATGCAGCCGGCTCAGGGTAGCTGCGGTGCTGGAGGCACCGGCTGGGGCTCCTCTCTCAGGTGAAGTACTTACAGCCGGTGGAGTCCATCACGCAGGCCTCGGTGCATCTCAGCTGGCCAAAGGATCTGGAGGAGACGCATGCAGCGCACACGTGAAGGGGTAAGAGGCAGAGGCACGGAGACACGCACGCGCACACATGCACACATAAACATAGAGACAAACACACACACACACACACACGCACACACAAACAGAGACAAACACACACGCGCACACACACACACACACACACACACACACACACACACACACACACACACACACACACACACACACACACACACACACACACACACACACACAGAGTGAAAAACACATACATGCATACAAATAGACACACACACACACACACACACACACACACACACACACACACACACACACACACACACACACACACACACACACACACACACACACACACACACACACACACACACACACACACACACAGACAGACAAGCAATTTTTGGTGTGTACATTTTCAACACACATTTACGAGTCCCGCACACTCCCCCACACACACACTCGTAAAGCTGCACGTGCGCCTGTGTGTGTGTGTGTGTGTGTCTGATGCGGGGGGTGGTGCTCAGAGACCGTAGACATACCCGGGGAGGTAGGACTTGCACGTCTGGTAACCAAAGTCCTTCCCGTCGCATTCCTCCATGCCCTCGTGCCGGTAGCCGTCCCCGCAGTAGGCCCACTTGCAGTCTGGGAAAAAGTGACACGCAAAAAACGACACGCACAAAACAACAAAAAAAAAGGATCAAAGACGAACGAAAGCGGCGAAGGATACTGTTAGGAATATCAGGGGCACGGGGATCATAAGGCAGACAAAAGGAAAGATGAAAAAGAAGCAGTGAGACGCCCTAATTGCTCCGGCACTCTGGTGGGTTCCGTGGTTCGAGCCCATGCAGCAGTTTGCGAGTCGTGTTTCTAATTGGATTGAGAGGTATAGGGGGGCGAGCGAGGCTGACAGACGGAGAGGGACCCAGATTAACGAGGAGCCCAGTCGCCGGGCTGCCTGGCCCGCGCTCGGACACACCGGCAGGGATTCGATTCTAAATGAACGCCGGGGGTTGGAGCCAGGCAGCTGTCTGCAGCATGAAAAGAGAGTGAGTGTGTGTGTGCGTGTGCGTGTGCGTGTGCGTGCGTGCGTGCGTGTGTGTATGTGTGCGTGTGTGTGTGCGTGTGTGCGTGCGTGTGCGTGGAAAGGTGTAGGTTGTTGATTCCTGGTGCTCATGTGTTTATTTGTATGTGTGTGTTTATGTGTATGCTAGTGAAGTTGAGTGTGTGTGTGTGTGTGACCACGTGTGTATGTCTGCGTGTGTCTTTATAGTCCCTGTGCCACTGTATCATTGTGTGTGTGTCTTTATGGGGACTCATGGAATATCTTGCAATGTCACCTTCAAATCAATACTACTATACTACTCATCCCTTTCGGACACTTTGGGAAAGTACTTAATAATCGTCCCATGACTGTCTTTTTCTTTTGATTGATTTTGTCTTTGTATTTTATTTCCTATAGCGCTATCATGTCGTCATTCTCAATGAGGGTCCTAATCAATGTTTCCTCCGATCATTTGAAATAAACGTTGAATGAATGAATGAATGAATTAATGTGAATGTATTATTTTGTTTGCATGGGTGTGTGTGTGTGTGTGTGTGAGAGTACAGTGGTGCATGCATGGTCTGTATGGAAAGCAGAAACGTCGGTATGCACAGTCGAAGTCTGTAGGATCACGCGTGCGTGTGTGCGTGCGTGTGTGTGTGTCGGCGTTTGTCGACACAGTTGTGTGTGCGTGACGCGTGCACGCGCGCACGACTCACTGAGACAGGCGTCGGTCACGACCTTGTTGCCGTCATCACACTCCTCTCCCTGGGCGGCCTGCACCCTCCCGTCGCCGCACACGCCCGCCTGCTCTGGCACTTTCTCCGTGGACTGGAAGGGGTGGAAGGGCTGGAGGAGAGAGAGGGCTTAGCGGTGATATGTAGCCTCATATAGATGCCCCCACGCAGGGGACGGATAACAACCGCTCACTGGGTGGGGGGGTGGTGGTCCTGGTCCAGGTACCGGGAGGAGATAAATAACTGAATGGCGATGGCTGAAGTGATAGATGAATAAAGAGAGAGAGAGAGAGAGAGAGAGAGAGAGAGAGAGAGAGCGAGACGGATGGGCCTCGGGGGCCACACGTCGTTTGCGATTGCGCTTATCTCCAGATCAACGCCGGGACGCTTTAACTGCCCGGTCGGGACCGTCCGGGTCCCAGATGGGATCCCGCTCACATTGAGTTACGGTGAGCAAGGCCACATCCCCAGGCTCACGTTGTGATTGGATTGCATCGGTGTGTGTGTGTGTGTGTGTGTGTGTGGACGGATCTGGGCACCATGTGGGCAGGCTACTGTGGCGACATGATTCAAACCACTCCCCATGCCTACACTGAGCTCGCCAGGATTCGTCTGGTATGTAAGCGTTGCATGGGTTCCTGCCGATACTTGATAGTAAATAAATCTTAAAGTAAGTTGTGGGTTAAGTGCGAGACTTGATACCTGCTGGCGTTATGGTCAGACGCTACTGTCCAGGCTAAAAGGCAGTTCCGATCGCAAGAGTCACAACCGAAGCACATATGGAACAATAGAGCAATAGATCGAATTGTAGCATGATAGAATGATACTATAGAATAGATCAAATGAATGAAGAGTGCATAGAACAATAGAATGATCAACGTTAGACATAGATAGAAAGTTACCTGTATTGGCTTCCATCCATCTTTGTCTCTGAAGTAGAGTGACCTCTGATCCTTACGGAGAGCTATAGCGTTGTCTACTTGTAGGTTGTTCAGCTCCTCCTCACTGCTCACGACATATATCTGCACACACACAACACACACACACACACGCGCACAAACACACACACGCGCACACACAGACACACACACACACACACACACACACACACACACACACATACAGACACACACACACAGACATAAACACATACACACAGACACACACACTCACACACACACACACACAGACACACACACAAACACATAGACACAGACACACACACTCGCATACCGACACATACACATACACATACACACAAAAGGCACACAGCCATACAGCCACACATACAAATAGACACACACACACACACACACACACGCAGATCTATAAAAAGGAATGTCCTGACATACATACAAAAATCTCTGGCAGCAATGTAAAAGTCACAATTCAAGGTTTTCCTACATTTTGTGGTGTTTTTTATGGGATACTAACAAAACCAGACATAAAATAACATCATAAAGACAAAATCTCTGCTGTAAAATATGCCATTTTTACGGCTCTCATAAAGACAAAATCTCTGCTGTAAAATATGCCATTTTTACGGCTCATTTTTTACGGTGAAATGTAATCACTTTGGCTGCTCTTCTTTTCCAGGGGTAAAACGCTGGCTCGTTAAGCACCACAGCAGGGCGGCCATCGTAGCTCGTTTACCTCTGCATCTCTGCTTGCATAATTATTAGTTCGGCCTAATTATCGGTTTAGCCGGCGAAAGCAACCAACACATTCGGTTATTAATGAATTCTGCTGAAACCGTTGGAAAAGTTAGATGGGGGTATTATTTTTTTTTGCCAATGACTCAAACGCCCCCAACGTTTTTTGTTTTCGACTTTCGTTTCGGTTTTGAGTGGGTGAGTGAGTCAGACTCACTGCCGGGACTTTGTGGAAGTTGTCCAGCCGCGTGTAGCTGCTGAACGGGGCGCTGCTCACCCCCGGAGCGGGGTCACAGCGGCAGACAGCCGGGGGGCCGCGGGGTCCCAAGTCCCCCTTCTCCCCCACCACGTAGAGGGCTGGAACAGGAGCAGGTGCAGGAGGGGGTTGTATAGTAAAACAGCTAAAACGTGTCGATCCATGAAACATTATTCATTGTATATTTATTATATGCATATTTAGATGTACCATTTTTTTTTATCGCGTAAAGAAAAAAGTATTTCAGGTAAGAATTTGTACGGCAGTTGATTACTACACATGTGTTATGTGGTTGTATTACATGTTGATGTTGAATACTGGTATGTATTAATAAGACCCGCTGGCTGTACATCGCCCCTTACTTGTGTACGTCGTGTTTTCTGTTTGCTATGCGGTGTGGATAAGAGCTGGTCTCACCTGAGGCAGGTGGCCCCGGGGGGCCTGGACGACCTAAAGGGCCCTGTGGGCCTGAGGGGCCCAAACGTCCCGGGGCCCCGGCATGGCCTTTAGTGCCCTTTACAAAACAAAATAACATCCGTTTAACGACACACAGTAAAATATTTGTCTGCACAGCACAGCACACGCATGCACGCGCGCACGCACACACACACACATACACATACACACACACACACACACACACAATCCCCGGCTCCCCCTAGTGTCGGGGTGTCCCTGAGCAAGACACCTAACCCTTGCTGCTGGCGGTCGCCTTGCATGGTTGACATTGCTGTCAGTGTGTGAATGTGTGTGTGAATGTGTGTGTGAATGTGTGCATGAATGGGGAAACGTTAGGCAAAAACTGTTAAGCACAATGAGTGGCCGCTGGTTAGAAAAGCGCTTTATAAACTCAGTCCATTGGCACACTGTGATATCCACAGTGTGAAGCTGACCTTTACGCCCCAGATCACAAAGGGCACTCGCACATAGATGGAATACGTTTTGCAAAACGGACCACAACACACTCATTTTGAGTGTGAGCGTTCCCCACGCGTGTGCAGCTGTGCCATGTGCATGCGTATGCACTTTCTGCATTTAAACACGTGAATCTATACATGAATGTGTATAGTACTATGTACTATATAGTACTACTAGTAATATGTGTGTACTTTCAGAGCTGTTCAGACTATTGATGTCAAAAGAGGCTGTCTTTCGTTGAAGGCTAAATGTAGAGGTTGGAGTGACTAGTGCTAGTGAGGACACTGCCAGTCCCAAATATGCTGGAATGAGCCTAGTGTGTGTGTGTCAAAGTGTAAAACACAGCCACGTGAATACACACACATACACACTCACAGACACACACTCACACACTTACAGACACACACTCACACAGACACACACACACTCACACAGACACACACACACACACGCACGCACACACACGCATGCATGCGCACACACACACACACACACACACACTCACACACTTACAGACACACACTCACACACACACACACACACACACACACACACACACACACACACACACACCTCTCTGCCACTCTCCTCACCTGTTTTCCTCTCTTTCCCGGTCGTCCAGTCGGCCCTCTCCTTCCTGCGACACCTTCCTCACCCTTTGTTCCCATCTCACCCTGGGGGGGGGGGGGGGGGGGGAAGGCGTTCCGGTGATGAGGATCACGTCAGGGTTTAAAGTCACACGGCTGCATCAAACAAATTGATAGTCACCAACCTTCTGTCCCAGCATCCCCGTCAATCCAACAGACCCCTGAAGACCAGAGAATCCAGAAATAAAAAAAGCATTATCTATCTGGAGCACAGATTCGTCATCTATTTTTAGGGTGCTGGCGTCGGAAAAAAAAAAAGAATCTCTAGGACCTTGGGTCTAATTGAAGCACCCTAATCTTCAATGAAGAGCGAGTGACCTATTTCAGGTCTCCCCGAGCTCAACAGCTGGTGTGGAGGAAGCTTTATATAACGGGGAGGTCTTGTCCCTGGCGACCTTTGCGAAGCAGGACGCTTCCAGAGATAGCAGCACCCCAGCCGACCCTGACACCGCCAGGCTAACCAACCACGCCTCGATGTAATCCGCTTCAATGATTCAAGATCGGTCCGAGTTTGTGAGGCACCATGACAACGTATGATTGTTAAAGTTTCAGAAAAGACCAAATAAAAGGTCACGTTTACTTACTTTGTCCCCTTTGGGGCCCGTTACTCCAGGGGCCCCGCGGGACCCCTGCAATGGAAGACGGCAAGAGACAATGGACATCAGAAACAAGGAGGATCCACGTTAAGGACTCACTGAAGTCATATAGGTTGTGAGATGGACTCTCTGCTTACCCTTTCTCCATTGGAACCGGGGAAGCCCTGAAAAGTGACACGGTACGCATTTTGAAAGCAGTCATGTCACATTGAAACAAATCGTACGTTTGTGTTAGTTGTACAGAGTACTGTTCTGTTGATCTTTGTTCACTAGCCTTAAGCCCTGGCGGTCCTCTGAGTCCAGGTAAGCCCATGAGTCCTGGGTCGCCCTTCTCTCCCTGAAAGAAAGATTCAAAGAAATCCTCAAATAAGACTGTTTCTCCGAAAAGTTAATCAAGCCAATCATGACAATGACCAAAGGAGGAATACGTTTTTAACCATTATTGTCAACACAAGCATCTTCCCATATGAATATATATTTCCAGTGAATATGTCTGGGAAATATGTCCACGCAACGAAGAGCAACAGTAAAACATTTATTAAACAAGTTTGGTTTTGGTCACTCACTGTGGGCCCTGCTACACCAGGCCGTCCTTGCGCACCTGGTTTCCCTGGGAGCCCAGGGGCCCCAGTGCGACCCTAGGAGGGACACAAGGTCACAGGTCATTAGACAGGACCACAAATGACACACTGACAAACACACACATTACGGGTGTGACGATACGCGTATTCGTAATCCGCGTATTCGTAATCCATGCACGTTTAATTTCGGTACGTACCGAAAAAAAAAAAAAAAAAAAAAAAATATGTATATATATTTTTTTTTTTGGAAAAATGTTTTTATTGATTATCACACACTCTGTGAGTGTCTTGTCTTGTCCTGATGTTTTGTGTTGAGGACCACAATGGAAATAAGTCCTGGACTTTTGTGTTTTTATCCTCCATTGTTTTTGATGTCTTTTCATGTGTGTAAGGCATTTTTTTGATACAATTTAATAAATCAACTCAAAATCAAATTGTTTAAAAAAAAATTAAATAATAAAAACTGCTGTACCGAAAAACATACCGAACCGTGACTGAAAAACTGAGGTACGTACCGAATCGTGACTTTTGTGCATCGTTACACCCCTAACACACATACAATACAGCAATGAGCAATCTGAAACTGGCCATCTGTTGGAAACCAAACAGATTTCCCAGAGTTCATAGCGAAGAGCCAGACCAGCCCAACAGTTAACTTGTGACCGACCGGTGTTTCCATTGTGAGAAAATGGAGCTCGGCCAGTAAGACGTGGGCGCGGCAGATTGTTTGGTTGATCGTTAAAAAGCAGGCGCCGTGCAGAATGCATCGTCAGATCATTTCTGAAGGCTAATCTGACGTGAGTAAGGTGGAAATACTCGGATCATAAAACACGCGAGGAGAGAGGGAATGTCACTGAGCACGTTAATTACAATCCAGATCAGCAGAGAAACCATCCATCTCGTGCCCCTCGCCAAACCCTCTTTTTTTTTTTTGCTCCGGCGAAACCCAAACGCAGCCAAATATATTACGCAGTAACTCGCGCATCTCAGCGACACCTGCGGGCACTGCCAACTGCTCACCTCCCCCCTCCCCCCCCTCCCCTTTCGCCGCCGTTTCTGCCTCCGCCATTCCGGGACTGTGCTCTCATTTAGCGGGGGGGGGGGGGGGGGGCGGTCATTAAAAGCCTTGCCCCGCTGCCAGCCGCCCCACCCATCCACCCACCCACCCACCCACCCATCCACCCACCCATCCACGCCACCCGGCCACCCAGAGCAGAGATGCTGGTGGCGGCGGTGGTGGTGGGGGCCAGGTTGATTTATCTCAGAGCTTGGAGGCACTCTGGGAGATTAAAAAGCGTGTAAAGAGGGCGGGGCCGCGGAGGACAGCCTGGATCAGCAGGACGGGGGCCGGCCCGCCGCAGCAGCAGGAGGGGGAGGAGGAGGAGGGGGAGGAGGAGGGGGAGGAGGAGCACAGCGGCAGCACACACAGTGGAGGAATGGAGCCGGGCCAAGGGGATGGGGGAGAAAGGGGGGGGGGGAGGGGCAGAGAGAGAGGAGGGAGAGAGAGAGAGCGAGGGTAGAGGGAGAGAGAGAGGTGGGAGGGAGGGTTGGAGTGAGAGAGGGGAGGGAGAGAGATGGGGAGAGAGAGAGGGGAGAGGGAGAGGTGAGGGAGAGAGAGAAGGTGGGAGGGAGGGTTGGAGAGAGCGGATGGGACAGAGAACACAGAGATAGAGATAGCGAGAGCGAGAAAGAGAGAGTGAGAGGGAGAGAGAGAAGATAGTGTGTATGTGAGAGAGAGAGAGACAGAGAGAGACAGAAAGAGCGAGAGAGAGAGAGAGAGAGAGAGAGAGAGAGAGAGAGAGAGAGGTTTTCTGTATCTGCACTTCAAATAACAATGTGTTAAACTCACTCAATTGAAAAGGGAGCGACTATAAATCTGTTGCAGTTATTGCAATTATGTAAAGAGAGGAACGCAGGAGAGGAAACAGAGAGGGAGTGAATAAGTACATAAAAGAGAGAGGGATGAGAAAGGGAGAAGGAAGAGAGTAGAGAGAGAGAGAGAAGAGGGCTGGAAAATGAGAGAAGAGGATGTGAAGAAGGGACTACGAGGAGAGAGAGAGAGAGAGAGAGATAGAAGGGTCTGGAAGATGGCCCCGCTTCACTGCTGCTGGCTGAGCTAACGAGCCGCGCGGCCGCTACAGAGGAGCTGAGCGGCTACAGTCTGAATCCTATTTACCAAGGACAAGAAGAGGCCGGTGACAGAGGACAGAGAGAGAGAGAGAGAGAGAGAGAGAGCGAAAGCAATAGGGAGAGAGAGAGAGAGGGAGAGAGAAAGCAATAGGGAGAGAGAGAGAGAGAGCAAATAGGGAGAGAGAGAGAGAGAGAGAGAGAGAGAGAGAGAGAGAGAGAGAGAGAGAGAGAGAGAGAGAGAGGGGGGGGGCAGAAGCTCACCTTTAACCCAGGACGTCCAAACTCCCCCTAAAGGAGGACACATGACAGGGGTTAGTGGGCTGGGGGGGGTACTCCTCATTAGAGCAGTGACAGACAAGGACACAATGTGGAGGTATGTTTGGAAAATGTCCGGAAGTGTGACAGTAGAGGTGAAGAACCGCAACCGCCAGACACACACAAGACCTCACACACACACACACACACACACGTGAACATATTGATGAACGTATCGATGAAGATATATACATATACAGACACGTGAACTAAGGAAAGAACAGACACACACACACACATACACAAACAAACACCAATCCAACAAAAACAGAGACAAGCACACACACACACACACACACACACACACACAATGCAAACACAAACACAAACCTTCTCTCCTTTGGGTCCTCTGACGCCGGGCAGTCCGCTGTGGCCCTGGAACACAAGAAGCCACCAGACACAGAGATGATCATTCTAGCGAGGGGGGGGGGGGGGGGGGGGGAGATTGATGCGATCTCCGGCGGCCATGTTGTTTTTTCCTCCCTGCCGCTTTTGCTTTCACCAAACTCCCCGCTGTCCTTCATGAGCGGTCAAAGCAGTGCTGCTCATTGCATTACCTAATGAAGAGTGCATTACACCGCACGCACGCACGCACACACACACACACACACACACACACACACACACACACACACACACACACACACACACACACACACACACACACACACACACACACACACACACACACACTTGCCTGCTGCCAACACTTCCTCGGCTGAGATTTCCATCCATCATTACTTTGTGGTGGTATTATTGTGTGTGTGTGTGTGTGTGTGTGTGTGTGTGTGTGTGTTTGTGTGTGTGTGTGTGTTTGTGTGCGTGTGGACGTGTGCCATTGTGTGCGTGTGGACTTGTGCCATTGTGTGTGTGTGGACGTGTGCCATTGCGTGTGTGTGTATGTGTGTGTGGACGTGTGAAATTGTGTTTGTGTCAGTTTGTTTGTGTGTGTGTGTGTGTCACACTGCATGTATGTATGTGTGTGTGCATGTGTGCGTGTGTGCGTGTGCTCGTGTGTGCGCCTGTGTGCGTGTTTGCGTGGAGGTTTCTCACCTCTGGACCTGGTGGACCAGGTGGTCCGCTGGCACAACCAGGGACCCCCGCTGTGGGTTCAACATGGTCCGGTCCCTTCCCAGTACCTGGCACTAGGAGGCCAAAGTCACCCTTCAAAAACACACACACACACACACACACACACACACACACACACACACACGTATATCAACAACATGCAAATGTTTTTCAAAGGTTAATATCATTGTTGTGTCGATGGTGCATAAAGACAAATATTTAAAGTGTGTGCGTGTGTGTGTGTGTTTGTGTGTGAGTGTCCATGCACACTTTCAAATGTGTGTGTGTGTGCGTGTGTGTGTGTGTGTTCACAACCCACAGGGTTCCCATGCTTCCACAGCATGGGAGGCGGAGGAAAGAGCGGTGGTGGCGGCGGTGACATCAGACAACATGGCTCGAATCTGGTGGGCTGATCCAGCAGCCTGAGAGCTGGCAGAGAGACACACACACACACACAGCTCTACACACACCGTATAGACACAGTGCACATGGAGAAAAGGCATGCATGCAGGCGCAGACACAGACACACACACAGACACAGACAGACACACACACACACACACACACACACACACACACACACACACACACATACCTGTAGGCCTAATGTCTCACCTGAGCGCGCGAAGTGGATGTTGTCTGTGTGTGTGCGTTGGAAGAGAGCCCGTGCCGAGCACAAAGCGACGCAGAGGTACACCGACGTCTTCACAAAGTCCATCGTGGACGATCAGACTGTAGATTCAGAAACGCCAACTGATAGCAATGCCTCAATGCCCTACCCACCTAGCTCCGATCGTGAAGCTGTCCCTCGTCTTTATACGAGTGTTCCTTTCCTCTTAAAACACTTGCTCGGCGCCTCCCTCCCTCAAAAACTTGTAGACTGAAAGAGCACTATATGCACTACTGCTGCAGCACTCAGCCACCGCTGTCATTACAGCCGTGAGCCAACTAGTCCATCAGCGGTGCCAGCGTGACACGTTTACGTTTCTCACAGAAGACTGGACAACACACACTACAGACATTTCAACGTATTAATTTACCCAACCCTAAACCATCATAAAGGCTAAAATGTAAACGCATTTGATGCAACATTTGAACCACCAGTTGTTTGTCCATTTCTGTAAACATAGAGTCTATATGTGTGCACGGTTTGGTCGGAGCTAATAGAACCGGATAAAAAAAAAAATCATCCGTTCCATATTCGTTACGTGTATAAATGAAGGGTTCATGTCTGAAGCTGTCGAACATTTGAAGATAACGATTAGGCCACCTGATGCTTATATGTTCCATTTCGCATGTTGACTCATTACACTGATTATTAAAATAAACACCAGCAACGTGTGCTGCCATGCATTGCATGCAGACCGGTTCCCTTACCTTACTGAGGTTTTCCCGCCGTCTTGGGTAGGCCTGGTACGGACACGCTGTCAGTCGCTGCTTAGACAGTGTGTGTAGGACTAGTGGTTTCATCGGTCATTTACCGCGTAGCGTTTGGCTTGCTGATCAATTTGATCCACCGTATCGATCGCTTTCCGGTTAACCACGTAAGGGAAAGGGACCAGGGAGGACCTGTCAGTTTCCAGTGGCGCATCGGCGCGCAAATGAATGAAGACTGGAGTGCGATGTGTAGGCCTAGCCTGCTGCTCCCCGTGGATTATAGGAGAAAGTCAATGCTAATCTCAGAATCAATATCGGATCGATTAATTTCATTCGATTAAAAAAATGCATGCAAGTTGAGTTCAATTTATTGTCATTTTAACACTGGGATCATGAGTGATGCTCTAATTTACAACGAAATGCCGCCCTCTGCTGGACGTTCCTGCTCTCACAGGGAGCCGGACTGGGACACTGCTGTGTGTGTGTGTGTGTGTGTGTGTGTGTGTGTGTGTGTGTGTGTGTGTGTGTGTGTGTGTGTGTGTGTGTGTGTGTGTGTGTGTGTGTGTGTGTGTGTGTGAGAGAGTGTGTGTGTGTGTGTGTGTGTGTGTGTGTGTGTGTGTGTGTGTGTGTGTGTGTGTGTGTGTGTGTGTGTGTGTGTGTGTGTGTGTGTGTGTGTGTGTGTGTGTGTGTGTGTGTGTGTCGCTTTACACCTGTGTATGTTATTATTCAACACTATTGAACCTGACTAATAGTTTTCTCAAAGTTTTATTAGATGTGAATTAATTATCCCTTACCTTTGCCCCACATCCTTCCTCAATCAATCAAAAAAAAATACATAGCCTACAAATCTCTTGCTTTTAGAAGACAAAACATGTTTAGTTTTGTTCCAACGATAACATCAATGGTTTAGCCCATGGCTCACCAGCCTAGTCTCTCGCCCTCTATGCCACCGCTGGTCTGTCTCTTTCCTTGTACAGCCCTGGGGTGATGATTTTGACCTGATAGGTGGAGGAAGGGAACACGACAGCACGGTGGTGGCGGGGAACTGGTAGGGAGGTTAGGAAGGCAGCTTGTTAATAATGTGATTTGAAAAGGCAGCTTCCCGCTGTTGCCCTCTGGGGGGCGCTATAGGCCTCTGTCCACTCAAATCCTCACGTTTCAAAAACAGCTTTTTTCCCGCTGCCATCCCGACTCTGAACTCCTCCCACCAATGCGCCTGCACTCATGCGACCCCTAACTGAGATGGCCTTCCATGCTGTTTCGAAAGCAAATATTACCGACCTCGGATGTCTGGTTATTAAAGTCACTGTGACTTCATAAGATCTAATAAGAAAATCTGTCATTTAGATTTGAGCATAACTGCTTCTACCTTTCTTCTATTGGGGAAGAAAGTACACAATTGGTACAACAACACAATGCGTAATCATTTTTTAATATTTATTGATTTTATACATGAAAGAAAATGTTCAAGCTTTAGTAAAAGGCCTTCTGAATACGAAGACGTTAATTGAAGCAGTAAACACGTCGTATTAATATTGACATTGAATCCGTGGTCTGTAACTTCACAGATTACTCTGTTCTCTTCTTTTGATAGTCGTCTCAAAGTCTTTAGGTCTGTGGGAAAAAATACAAATAATAGAGTACACTTTTTTTTTATTGAATAGCCTACAAAATCTACTAATTATAGAAAACGAACATGTTTTTGTTTTATTGAGAATGATAAAATACAGTTTGAGTGCATGGTTATTTGTAGGCCTTTATAACAACCCAGTCTCCATAATGAAACACTCTTTTACGTTTCTGAAAAACACGGTTACGTTGAACCTCGACATTTCTGAACCAAAAATACTTTAAATATAAGGATTTTAGATATGTGTAGTCCTAGATCAACATATGGCTTTAAACTGCTAGTTGTGCTTTTGATTTTCTTTCAATGTTTAGAGGGGATATAATGGGGTAGGATATAGGTCTGCTCTGTTATATAACCACCATTATTTGGTTGTTATTGTTGTATTTTATTAAACAACATGTATTTTCAAACAACATTTGTTCTGAATCCCCCCGCCCTCCATATCCATGTGCGCTTGTTTACGACCTGTGGCCATCATTTCATCTTCTGTAACGTGCACACATATTTCCTGTATGTTATACGTGAACACGTTATTCTTATATAAGGTGCACCAGACAGAACAGCGCCCCCCTGTGCTCTGCCGTGGCTATGGTTGTTTTTCATGCGCAGTGTGTATTGAGTATTTCTGTTGTTGAATGCATAAATCATGGCAAGCTGCATATTTATAGCAATAACGAATAGAGAATCAGATTACTAGTTAATTTCTAAAGTACTAAAGTAAATTATTTAGTATGCGAGTACACAAAAGAGTCTAGATACGTCTTCAATTCTATGTGTGTATGTGTGTGCACGAGCGTACGTACGCGCGTGCGTGCGTTCATATGTTCCCCTATGAAGTGTGTGTGCGTGTGCATGTGTGTGCATGTGTGTGCGTGTGCGTGTGCGTGTGCGTGTGTGTGTGTATGTTCCCCTAATGTGTGTGTGTGTATGTTCCCCTAATGTGTGTGTATGTTCCCCAAGGCCAAGTTACCGCAGCTCACAGGTGACAGCCAGGCCCGCTCCCCTTTTATGGTAACAAATTATAGAGTGGGCCCGGTTGTACTCCCATTGACCACTTTCATATGAATGAGGGCATTCAACTCTACTACAACGGTATGTTTGGAGGCTGTAGCCCAAGAGGAAGTGTGGAATTGCTGGGGGTTGTAGGGGTTGTGCACACTTGGGAACGAGCTAGTGATATGTGGGCTTTTAAAAAATATATATATTTTAGATATAGGCCTATTTGAATAATTTCTAATATTTTTGTGAATGATTTGAACTTGAGGCTACAGGTTTGACTGCATTTCCTTTGGACGTGTAATATGAAAAAGATAAATGAATGAATTGTGTCCAAAAAAAACATGCCCCGTTAAATCAATGAGCTTGGTGCCTTAGAATATGTGTCTATTTCCTAGCCCACGGAAACCAGTTAACGATATAAAAAAAAAACACGAAAACAATTTACGGCTGCTCAGCTGCCACGCGTAAAGTCGTTGGAGTAAAAGCCGGCTAAATCAAATATCTATAAATTAGCAAATGGCTGAAGTGCACTATTAAGGTGATAAATCCTCATCTGGGTTTGTGTAATTGACACGTTACATATAACTCATAAACGGGTTAGCAACGTGAACTGTGCTCTGACACGGTAACCATTACTGTTCCTCATCACCGCTCCAATCACAGCAACCAAGAATCAATCATTTTCTGGGCTTGTTAAGAATATTGTGTGAATATGTGTTCATATAATGCTGATTAAGGGATATACAAATAAAATTGAATTGAATTGAACCAGGTTTGAGTGTGATTAGCCATTAAAGACACAATAGGGGCTAGACCTATAGCCTGCCCCCATTATATTCCCCCCAATACACCAAAATAGCCTCAAAAACGCCACGAGCAGTTCCAACCCATACGTACACGTATCTAGAAACATTGATATCAAACGTATTTATGGTTCAGAAACGTCGTGTTTCAACGTTTCTGTTGTTTTGCAGAAACGTTAAAACGGTAACTGCCTTCTGGCTACTGGGTTGTCTACAACAGCGACTCTGGGGGGGGGCGAACACACAGGTGTGTCTCGTGATGTTAATTAGGCCCTGGCACGCCTACAGACGCGTAATTAAATGAATGAGCTACACCTGTTGTTTGTCCTTTACTCCGCCTCTGCGATAATTAACACGCATCACACGAGAGGCATGGCCGTTCTACTGAGGATCAGCTGGGATTAGCTTCGGCTCCTCGGTCGGCGGTCTCATGCCCACGACCGAAGCACAGCCGTTTCATTCAGCCGTTTTATAAGCGCCATTGGTGAGTTTGTGTAATGAGAGATTATGATTTGTTTAATATTTGAATCATTTATTTGGTTCCGCCCACCAAAATTGGGCCACACGTTACCTTCCGCAGACCTTTGCATCACAACCTTTTAATCTTATATGTTTCCGTTTATTTTGCAGTAGGTGAAATCAGAGCTTGTCGACAGTCGCTTTGGTGGCATGTGCGACTCTCGATAAGTTAAGATCAATGTAATCAATGGTTATTAGAAACACCTGTAATGCGGAGCGGTGATGGGTCGTTTGCTACCGAATCAGTTCGAATGAACGATTCTCTCTAACAAGAACGAACCGACCTGATTCCACGTTTCAGTTCGCTGTCGTTCGTCTCGTTCGTATCGTTCCTTCTCTGAGACTCGACTCCCAGACCCACCCACTGGTCGCTGATGCTGACTCGCGAGTCGCTCTTCGTTCACTGACTGTGTTAAGTGGTGAAGAGTGGGGCCATGGGCAACAACATCCCGATTCCGAACATGAAGAGTTCCTCAGCTGAAAGGAACTTAGTTAATGTTGTGTTGATTGATGACCATTTGCGCCATTGCACGATCGTGATTCCTTAGAGAATGTGAACGAGGGAGGAGCTGAGTCTGACCTACTCAGCTGAGAACCGTGCATTCCATGATTCACCGCTACCGGAAACGTGACTGAACGAACAAACAAACGATTCTGAACGATTCTTCTTGGCAAACTGACCGACACGAACTGCATCAAGGAAACGAATCATGAAATCTACCACTACCAGTGTTGTGCAAGTTCACACTTCACGTGAACAAGTTCAAAGTTCAGTTCATACAAAAGAAAATTAATAAATTCATGTTCATAGTTCATCAATTCAGTTTTGAACTAGTTCATGTTCAGTTCATTAACAGTTTTTTTAGAAACCGAAAAACTGTGGGAGTGAATATATCTGTGCTTATCTTTTAAAATGAATCCTCTCCATTATCAGCTGCCCATCACTACCATCTCAAATTGTTGTGGATATTATTTGCACACCTTTTTCATTTATCACAACTAAGGCATTAACTCTATTTTATAAACATGTCATCTGGACCTAAGTATCAATTCAGAAGTCACAAAAGTCACAAAATCTGAACTAGTTCAAGTTCTTTAGTTAGAAATATGTTAAGTTCAGTTCAAAGTTCATAGAAAAATGAACTTGTTCAATGAACTAGTTCTTTTGAACTAGTTCATGCACAACACTGACCACTACATACATCACTGTATCACTCCGTATTGCGGAGTGATACATGCGTAGTTAAAAGTCCCATGCTGTTATGCTGTCAATCAGCGCTGCCTCTCGTCCAATTAAATAGGTCGGGATAATAATTAAGGGATAATGTAGAACGCAGGTCATTATCGGGAAATAGGCCCCGACAGGGCGAACAGGACACCAACGCGAAGCAGAGGTGTCTTGCTTTGTAATAAATGCTTATAACCTGACTTGAGAAGAGCTGGCCTCAAAAAACATTGTTTGTTTCTATATGCTTTATTTATCTATTTATTCTATTGTATTATTTATTATTATGTATTATTATTTTAGTGTCTGAATGTTTTGTTTTACTTCTACTTGTATTTTTGCAATGGCTGTAGCCTATTTAATTACAAAAAAACGCAACAACAAAAAAAAGTGGGCTTACCAGTACCAGCGGAAGCCAGACCGTCTAAAAGGGTACCGGTGATAAAAGGGCCAGTCGATGACGCTGAGCCAACGCTGCGGCGGGGTGGCCGGCCACGCGGTGCTATCGACGTCGGGACATCCTGCGCATGCTCGGCCGAACCTCTGCGGCAGGTTGGGGGTGGACTTCAGAGTCCTGTCGATCGGCGGCTCGCTCCGCCTTCCGAAGCGCAGCGGCAGTTTGGCGTTGAGGTGGACGGGTTTGGCGATGGGCAGGTACAGCTTCTCGGTGGTGGGCGGGTACAGTTTCACCACGGTGGGGGAGCTGCTCCGGCCGTGCGTGGGCGACACGGGTACCAGGTCGGGGGCCTCCACAGCCAAACTCCTGCGCATTTCTCCTATAGCCTGGGGACAAAGGGGCCAATAGCAGTTTTTTTTTTTTTTTTTGCGTGTGTCTGCATGTACGTGTCAGTAACAACATGTATGTGTCAAATAATCATTTTCTAAGTAGCTATGGTATGGATATTTCAGTTGACAATCAACTACACTAAAAGCAGTCCACTTATTCCTTTGATTTAAACAAAACAAAAGAAAAATGACATTTTGGTACTATATATTATTATATCGATACACAGATACATATGGATACATAACGTAAATACCAGTTCACAATGATCACAAATAGCAAACGATGTGCTCACTTACCGTTGATACGTAACCAACAACGGTAAACACCGTTTTTCAAGTTACTCCCGCTATAAGGATTAAGTTAAAGGAAGGAGTGGACACGCAATATAATCACTGAAAACTCTAAAGCAACACAGAGATGTGTTGAAAGGACCCAACCTTTGCTGTGTGTCCCCCTCATCGGCGTCACGTTACCTTCAGGCTGGCCCGCTTCCTCCCCGAGTATCTCCCCTCCACCAAGAAGCTCTTCTGGCTGTGGACGGCTTTCCCGTGAAGCACTTGTTCCGACGCGGCCGCCCCTCCGGCGCTCGCCACGGCCATCGCCAGGAACAGAACGGTCTGGGACATCGTCAGGGACATGCTGCGAACGTTGACCACCTCCACTGCAAGACCCCTGGAGCCGGTTATTAAACGCCACCGCAGACGTCATCGATGGCGTCGGCGTGAAAAGTTGGACCCGAGCATACCTGAAATGACACACGCACACACGCACGCACACACACACACACACACACACACACGCCGCGTGCGCACACACACACACACACACACACACACACACACACACACACACACACACACGTGCCGCGCACGCGCACACACATGCACACACACACTAATCACATCACTCCTGGACATTCAAACATTCAAAGGAAAACGCAAACCCCTTTTCAAGGTGTATGACCCCATGCCGGGCCATTCAAGCATGTCACCCTCCATTAAAGCCCTGCATCCCTGAA
>NC_140290.1:12531160-12533660 GCF_964030765.1 Micromesistius poutassou | reverse complement strand
CTCCGCACCCCACAGCTGGGGGGGGACGGGGGGGGACGGGGGGGGGGGGGGAGGTGAACGAGGTGCTGGGAAAATAACCTGTCGTGCCGCGCAAGCAAATAGTGCACTTGGTGCGCGCGCAAACACACACACACACACACACACACACACACACACGCACGCATACATACACACACACACACACATACATACGTACACACACACACGGATACCCACACATATTTCCCCACTGACCCTATACAGTCTTCAGTTCTGTCGCTCACATCCAAACACACACACACACACACGCATACACACACACAGACACACTCACACACACACACATTCTGATGTCTTCATTCATCTCTTCATTTCAACACACCCCTGAGTAGACGCCCGATGCATTTACTCAACAGCCATTAACACTCTTCTCTAACACTTTTTTTCTTTAAAAGACACACATGCACGCAACGCACACACACACACACACACACACGCACACACGCACACACGCACACACACCGCACACACAGATCTGATTTCAGACACAGATACCCCTCCTCCACCTCCCTGTCCTCTCTCTCCCCCCCCCCCCCCCCCCCCGTCCATCTGGTCCACCTGATCGCCGCCCAGGAAGGCCACGGGTCATCGCCGCGGCGACGCTGTCACTGCCAGCCGTCGTCACCGCCGCCGCCGCTTAGCTGGGCGGTGACAGGCTGTGTGACGCGATTGTGACGCGGAGGACACCTGTGGCTCCACCTGAACCGCCGCGGGAGGGGCCGGGTGGGGGGGGGGGTGGGGTGGGGGGGGGGGAGACCGACCGGGGGCTGAGGGTTCCCGATGACGACAGAGGTGGCCGGGTCAAGCCGTTTCCGTGGATACGGAGCCCCAGATTTCCAAAACAGAGCGCTCCCTTATGTTCCTTCCCTTTTTTTTCTTTTTTTCTTTTTTTTTTTTTCTTTTTCCTGACGTAAAACAGAGAGGGCCCCTTGAAAATGTGTTTTTCAACATTTCGGTGGGTGGGTGGGGGGGGGCGGGGGGGGGGGGGGTGGCCAAGGAACTGACAAGTCCATTTATATTCATTCGGTGTGTTTTTTATGTAATGTTTTTTTTCTTGTTTCTCTTTCCCCCCCAAATGATACTGGCACTTAAGTCCAGCGGTGTGATCAGCGACGCTCAAATAAGAACACAAACATCCAAGAAATACGGTGTAATGGTATAAAATGACAGTGCCAAGTCAACCAACGTGCACCGTTTCCCTCCATCATGTGAGAAATTGCAGGCGACGACCACCACCCCCCCCCACCCTCTCCACCCCTTCTCCCCAAGCACCCCCCCCCCCCCCCCCCCGGCACGGTGGGCCTATAGCTCCTCCAGGTTGGGACCCGGACCCAAAAAAACCGGACCCCACACACACCCACCCATCCCGCCCGACCCCAAAACTCTGTTCAACCCCGATGGAGACAAATAAACCCTCGCAGTCTCATGTTTGGCCAACCAAATCAGGGCTGCTGAAAGAGTCCAATCCCGCTGTTTATTGTGCTTTATAAACCATGCGCTCCAAATGAAGCGGCAGCCTGCAACGGACACCGAGCAGATGAGGGGGGTGTGGGATGTGGGGGGGGTGGGGGTTTGGCGGGGTGGAGGGCGAGAGACAGTGGCGCAAGACAGAAAAAGGAAAAGGAGAGAGAGAGAGAGAGAGAGAGAGAGAGAGAGGGAGGGAAAGTGGGGTTTATCCGGACAGAAGAAGAACAGACTTCTTCAGGGCAGAGGAGACGGCGAGAGAGAGAGAGAGAGAGAGAGGACTCCTGTTCATTATATAGACCTAACCCTCCCCTCACCTCGTCTGTCTGTCATTCCGTCTCCTGAATACCAATCCTGTTCCCTCACATGCATTTATTCCCTCTTTTTTCCCTCTCTTCTGCTCGCTGGCAAACCCTAACAAGCGCTGGCACTGACAACGCCCGTCACAATTACCCCAGCCCCCGAAAGCCGACTCGCTCATATTCTCCGCATGACTGTCCATTCATGCAGACTGCGTGGGAAACACACACACACACACACACACACACAGACACACACACACACACACACACACACCCAGACACACAGACACACACACAGTGGGCTGCTGTGTGGAATCACATTATATTTTATGCCGGCGCGACGACAGCCAGGTTCCCAGCTGTGACTTGGCTGTCAGGGAGACATTTTAGGGTGCTGCCTTTTTTTTGCGGAGGTAGGGAGGGAGGTGGGGGGGTTGGGGGGGGGTTGGGGGGTTGGGGGGGGGGGGGTGGGGGGGTTGGGGTGGGCCAGGGAGGGGGAAGGGGGAGGGAGGAGGGTAGGAGGGTGGACAGGAAAGGTTTAGGTGTTGTAATCAAATTCTCCCTATTTCCCCCATGAGGCTTATTACAATGCTCACATTTTCCACTAATTGGCATCAGGAGTCACATGGAAGGCAGGGGCACTGTCTGGCCCCTGCGGACCCCCGGAGAGAGAGAGAGGGGGAGAGATGGGGGGT
>NC_140290.1:12528582-12530960 GCF_964030765.1 Micromesistius poutassou | reverse complement strand
CTGTGTGTGTGTGTGTGTGACAGTTATGCGCGAGGACCTGTGTGTGTGTCTCTTTGTGCGCACGTGTGTGTCCTTGTTCCCGTGTGTGAGAGTGTGTTGCGCGAGCGTCTGCGTGTGTCTCTTTGTGTGCGCGACGATGTGTGTCCCTGCTCCAACGTGTGTGACAGTTTTGCGTAAAAAAGGCCAATGCGTGTGTCCATGTGCGCGCAAGTCATTTCACAACGCCGCTTTGCGCGTTTTTTTATTCTGAGCGTGTGGACGGGACAGCGTCCATGCATGAATGCAACGAAAAACAGGACAGGAGGAGGGGGGGACGTATTTACACCAGGACGTGAAAATATTTACCCGGTTGTTTCCCTACGATTGAAGCTGCGATCTGGAACGTGCAGCTTTGTCAACGTAGTAGCAGCTAACAACATAAACAAGACATTAGACGTTTGCCGGGGCCGCTCCATTATCAGCACACATGGAAATGCTGGTAGCAATCAGCTGGGACTGTGGGATCGCATGTGTTTGATGTGCAGCACTACCGCCTCGGGTCAGGGACAGGGCGAGGGAATACTCGCAGTCAAACCACACAGGACCTCCCCCACCCCCCCCCACCCCCCCGCGCGCCCCCCCGACCCTCTGATCTCCAATCAGATCAGCCCGTCTGCCCAATTACATCCAATCACAGGCAATTATGAGCAATTATAGCCAATCAGAATGCTCCTGAGATTGATAGCTGCGAGAGATGGGGTTGCGGGCTGTCACATTCAAGAAGCCATGACACTCATCATTCTTGAGTTTTTTTTGTTCTTTTCGATCACCATGTGTCTTGGCGTGACATTGTCCTGGCTTTGTCGAGGCAGAAGGAGTCTGTTTGGCCTTCAGAAACACCCGCAGACTTAATTGGACATATGCTACATGCGCCGTAGGATTCGCCTTTTTACCCCCTCAAGGACTCAACATTATGCAGTTCATGCATTTATAGTGTTATCTGTCCATGTGTGAACTTGTGAACTTGTGAAATAAAGTCGAACGTTACACTTCCTTGCAATGGATTTGTGCGTAAATACAAAATGATATGAGGCTAATGCGATGCGAGATGCTCATCTGATTCTTATTCAGTTGCAGCTCCGCATTAATTTGCTTCTCAATGCCAGACCTCAGACTAACAGTACCTCGATTGGCTCTGAAACGGTCATATTCGTCTTGAGGGAGAATTTAACAATTCTGTATGTGGTTTATTAGCTTTTTTTCTTTTGCTTGAAAAAGTGGATTTTTATAGATACACCAGCGCTGGGAACGCTTACAAAGGAAAACCCCCAACCCGTCAAACGCCTTGCCAAGAAAAGTACAATCACTTGTTGGCTCGTGAAAATACGTGATGATTTGGATTGTCCGCGATCGCTCATGACGTGACCCTCTTGTTCACTTGCCTTGGTTCATAAACCTCCAACGAGGCGAATCAAAGACATGCTTTCATTGGGAATTCAAGAACCCTTCCACAAATGAATTCATTCAAATATCACAGACAAAAATTAATCAATTATGGATATATCACAATACAACGCATCATTAAGTCGTGGGTTGGTTTTCAGTTCGGTTCGGGCGTGGGGGTCACATCCCATATAAAGAAGGGTCTGTTCTCGCAGCGGGTCCACGCCCTCGCCCTGGATGCAGTGGGACGTCCAGGGCTCGGTGTTATTGCTCGGCTTTGAGTTTCTCACAGGCGGTACTATGGCTGATGTTTGACTTGGGCTGATATGAGGCCTTCGCCGACGCATATTTCCATCGTCCAGACGTTGAACAGGCCTGCCGAGAGGGTGGTGAGCAGTGAGCAGGTTCCTGGGTATTAAGAACCTCGTTCCGACACCGCGCCGAGTTCCGCGGGGGAGCTTGTCCGTCAAAAGCGCTGCACTCCCGTCCGTCAAGAAGTTGAACTCAGCACCACCTCCTGTCTAGCTCCCCCCCCCCTCCATTGTTATCATTGAGTCTATAGCGTACTGTCGACGGCGCATGCCTCTCTCTGCAGCTATTTCTATATCGCCCGCGCTCCATCTCCCTCCATCATTCTGTTTTCCATCACCGCAGACTGATTGATTGTTATCATTTTGATTAAAATCTCTCCTCAGATATTCGGGTCTTTAATGGCTGACAGAGAGCAATGAGCCCCCAGCCTCCAGAGTTACGCCGCGCAGCCAAGATAAAGTACACAGAGTCCACGGTCCGGGCCCGAGCGCTTGTGTGTGCGTCGTGTGTGTGTGTGTGTGTGTGTGTGTGAGTGTCTTTGTGTGTGTGTTTCTGTGCAACGATTGAAATAATCACAACGCAAAATGTTCACATAAAAGCTTCCCCTGCTTCACCTCACAGCAGTCAGATCGCCGAGATACCGC
>NC_140290.1:12481082-12521082 GCF_964030765.1 Micromesistius poutassou | reverse complement strand
AGAGAGGGAGAAAGACACAGAACGAGAGAGAGACAGAGACAGAGAGAATAAGAAAGAGAGAAACAGAGCGACAGAGAGACAGAGAGAGAGAGAGAGAGCAGGTTGGAGAGATCAGACAGGAGGGCTACATTGTAGAGAGAAAAAATATGAAAATATGGCAGCATGCGGACATCATTACGTGGGCTTAGATCAGTTAAGCAGCCCGAAAATTACCTCCAGGCCCCGGGACTCAAAAGGAAAAGAGCTAAACGTCTGTGCATGTGAGGCGGGCTAATGCAAATACATGCAAGTGCCTCTGAAGACACTTCAGATGTGTTCGAGAGATTTCAAACACATGCCCCCCCCTCCCTCCCCTCCCCCACACCCAACACCACACAATGCTTTTTCAATGAACCTTGATAGCAAATCATACCGGGGCGCTAACTCAATTAGCCTCAACATGTGGTTGTCCTCCCGTCCTCCCCCTGCCCCCCCCACCCCCCGTGCCTCGCCGTCCCCACAAGCGATGTCCAAAAAAAAACAAAAACAGAGGGAGGGAGGAATCAATGAGAGGCCGACGGGGACAGAGCCCATATATACAAGCGTCTGCGAAACAGGAAGAGCCGACCACGGCTTCAAGCGGTGATATACCGCATACACCGCTGGTCTAGATCATTCCCATCAGGAACACGGAGAGAGGAGGGGGGATCGTGTTGCAGTCGGGGGGGGGGTGATGTGGGGGGGGGGGGGTGTGAGACGCGAAGGGGGTAGGGGAGTAAGGGGGGGTGGGGGGGGAGGTTTGGGGGGGGGGGGGGGTCTCTCCCTAAATCTTCCCCCTCATCAGGGCCCCCCCCCCCCCCCCCCCCGAAACAGCACCCTGGTGCCAAGCGGGGCCGGCGTAAACGAAACGCCGAAACCCAAACAAGAGAGCTGCTGTCAAGCGGGCCGAGCCGGTGCACTAAAACACAGACACGGCCAGGAGCGTTTGGAGAGAGAGAGAGAGAGGGAGAGAGAGAGAGAGAGAGAGAGAGAGAGAGAGAGAGAGAGAGAGAGAGAGAGAGAGAGAGTGACAGTGAGAGGGTGGGAAGGGGGGGGGGGGGGGGAGTGGGGGAGATGGGGTAGGGGGCGGTTTATGGCCTACGACTCCCGGTCACAAGCCCTCTAATGCCCCGTTTAACAAGCTGAAAATCCTTGGTTTATTCGCCCGTGCGGAGCTCCTGCGTCACCCTGGGCAAACACAGCGGCGGCGGTGGACACACGCTCCCGCGGCGCGTGTGTACGTTGTGTGTAATTCAGCAGAGTAAAGGCCCACAAATCACCCCGAGTGGGGCCGGTGTGTGTGTGTGTGTGTGTGTGTGTGTGTGTGTGTGTGTGTTTTTTTTTGTGTGTCTTATTGTGTATGTGTATGAGTTTGTCTGTGTGGGTGTGTTTGTGTGTGTCTGTCTGTGTGTGAGCGCCAGTTTTGGTGTGTGTGAATTTGTGGGTGTGTGGGTGTTTGTGTGCTGTGTGTGTGTGTGTGTGTGTGTCTGTCTGTCTGTCTGTGTGTGAGTGCCAGCTTGGGTGTGTGTGAATTTGTGGGTGTGTGTGTGTTTGTGTGTGTGTGTGTGTGTGTGTGTGTGTGTGTGTGTGTGTGTGTGTATGTGTGTGTTTGTGTGTGTGTGTTTGTGAGCGTGGATGTGCATTGACCCATCGTTAATCAGTGGTGCAAGGCAGAGATATAAAGAGAGGGAGAGAAAGATAGAGGGAAAGAGAGAGAGAGATGGATCGTGAGAGAGAGAGAGAGAGAGAGAGAGAGAGGAGAGAGAGAGAGAGAGAGAGAGAGAGAGAGAAGGAGAGAGAGACACAGTAAAGAGTCCGTTTGCAGGGGTGAGGGGTCAGGGGAGGATAGGAGAGGGGTGGGGGGGGGGGGGGGGGCGGCAGCTCCCTGTCAGGATCCTAGCAGATCTGATGAAGTCTTCACTAGCGTTACACTCTGCCAGTCACAGCTTTATGAAACCATCACCGTGTCCCAAACACACACACACACACACACACACACACACACACAGACACACATCCAAGGACGCTCTCCTCCCCCCTTGGGGACGGCGGCGGTGGTGGCGGTGTCTCTAGCGGGGGCCCGGGAAACACAGCGATGGCTTCATCACGGCAGTTAGCTATGGAGATCAGCAGCTTAACAACCCACAACAAAAGAATGAGGCCTTTGACAAGCTTATCGTGTAACAACTGCGTCGGGATATGTCAGAATGCTTTGTTTATGAATGCGTTCCGGCCAAGTTTCCATACGCCACTGTAAAGTACGGCGTAAATTCGCTGCCCAAATATGGGATGACGGTTTCACAGCCCCGCCAGACTAATGGAATGAAAATCCACGTGATCGTAAAGATGATTACTGAACAAAAAAAAAAAAGCTGTTGAATTATGAAAAGTTATGAAAGATTGCTCGCATTTCCTCCGCGCAAGCACTTAACGACATTGAACACACGTTACTTTTGTTGGTGATGCACTCCTGCACCTATTTGTTGGCAAATAAAAACATTAAGAAATATGTTAATCGTGCAAAAACGTATTAACCCTGTCGTGTTTTCTTTTATAAGAAACTACATATAATGATATATATATGTATATATCACTTTATTAATTTTTAGTATAGGATCCAAAAGCCTGCATACTGCATTGGTCTACAAACACAAGGGTGAAGCTTCATAGATTTCAAGGCGCTTTCTTATCTTTTCTTTTCTTTTCTTACCGGTTACTATTTGATTTGGTTCGGGCCAGCACATTAGCCTTCAAACCACTATTATATTTGTATAACTGTCATCTCCATATTCATCCAACTCATTTTCTCATTATTTCTTCTAATACATTTTATCACTTTCTCTGGGGGGCGTACAAAAGCCTGCTTTTCCACCCCATTTACATTTCAAATGCTCAGCCTAGGGTCCATCGCTCCGGATGGAACAACCTCAAACCAACTAGCAAGTTTCCAATGCGGGCCACAACAACTCAATCCAAATATTTCTAGATTAAGAAGCCGCGGCCACGCCCACAATTCCTATTTTTTCCCCTAACAAGGTTTTATGTTTGCTTATTTATTTAGCTATTTTTCCCCCCGCTGAGAGCCATGCGGCTTGGAGCTGTGTACACTGAACGCCCCCCCCCCCCCCCCCCCCCCCTACTTAGTCAGCCCCTGGTCCAGCCAACCACTGGTCTTGGAGTGGGGAACACACTCTCCCGGCCAAATCTTTCCTTCGGCATAACGGCGGCTGTTTTCTCTTAGTCAAGCATGGCAAATCAACGGTCATCATCATTAATATTCGTGTTTGCTAAATTCCCATCTCTCTTCTCCGTGGAAAAAAAACCCTTTTAAGAGTTATGGAGGAGCAGGAGTAGAAAAAAAGGTAACGTCCCACAGCGCATTCCCCCCCCACCCGCCCAGCATAAATGCATATTTCAAATCCACTTTTGAGGTAAATAAGTATTGTGGAGTGTGTCCATTTAATGTGTTTCAACAACGCACATTTATTACAGGAGAAATGAGGCGTCCAGGGGTTGACTTGTGAGATGGGCCTACAGTGGAAATTAAATCTTACACACGTCAGTTTCGGAATTCGCCTTTAGAGGGACAAAAGATCTCCGACCAAGAATAACAGTCCTACTCGCTATATTCACGCTATGTTCTCCTCGTATATCAGCGAAAGACAATGGAACGTTGCCAGATCCATGAATCACCTCAACTGTACAGAAATAGGTACGTCTGAGAGTCGCAGGATTTCGCCAGAGCCGCTGACAGATTCTTCCTTGTGTGTTGACCGACGATCCTCTTGGGTTTGTGCATGAGCTAAAGAGGAAACTCTGAATCTTACTCCCCATCCTCCCCTCTCCCCACCACCACCACCGCCGCCGCCACCACCCACCCACCCACCCTCCTCACCACCTTGCTCCCCGCGTGAACGTTGTACACATTTTTCCAACTCTTCGCCCTTCAGCTCTCTAAAATAACAGCTCTGACACGATCTGTGCGGAGCTGTCGGTAACTCGAGAGTGGCCCCGCTGAAAAGACCGCCGTGGAATCCCATGTCAGTGAATGAGGTCCAGTCAGCCGTCTATAGCTTGCACCAGTACGTGCGGGAAAGAAAAAAAAAAACCTTACTGGCCCCAGAAAAGACCCCTGGCCATCTGGTTAGGGGAAGGGCCAGTACGGATTGACAGGGGAATCGTGTGTTTGGGGGTGTTTACGGTTGCACGGCACTGCAGGATTATTAAAGTATTCTCTGTTACTCCCAACACCCCCCCCCCTACAACACCCCCCCCCCCCCCAACAGATACTGTGTGTAGGAGAGCTGTGTGTGATGCGTGACACAAACAAAATACACACACACATGCACGCGCGCACACACACGGACACGCAGGGACACACATGCACACAAAATCATGTCGCAATTTTGTGATCACAGAGGTGCAGTCAGGCCTCTGTAAACATCTGTCAGCCTCCGCCGCTCTCGTCTCCCAAATCCTGCAATTTCAGCTTGCCCTTCGACCCCTGGACTGGAGAAACAACTTATACTATTTTCGCCAAAGGCTCCCTTCGGCGGGGTAGGAAAAAAAAGGGCTTCAGTTCATCGACAGACTCTTTAAAAGGGACTATGTTATAATGAGGTGAGACGTTTAGCTGCGTGTCTGCTCAGTGGATAAATCAATCACTATCGGGGCTACCGAGAGGGAATGCTCAGAGCTCAGAGGTCCTGCAACTCCACTTGATTGCAGAAGAATGTTCCGGAGAACATGACTAATTTGACCTTGTTGCAAACACCGCTTATTATCTAACCCCGTGGATGGTTCAATCAATCAAAGACCTCCAAAAATAGGATTCAGTGCCAGGAGCTTCCAATTGGCCTAATTTCGAGCCTTAGTTGATAAATACCAAATGGAAATTACATGGTGGACTCTAAAATACACCATTCATTTTTTTTAATATGAAATTGTGCATTCGTATTTTGATTGTGCATTCATATTTCGCTTGCCGTTTTCTCTTTCCATCTATTCGTTTACCGTGCATCAACTCAAAAGTGGTTGTTTGGTTTCGGAAGGAAACCGGTCAGAACTCTACCTGATCTGCGGGTTTCCAAGCGCTGCTGTTGTGTAGAGGACACCAGATCCAGAGCGGCGGCCCCACTGGACCCTGGGACCCCCAGAGCAGAGCGGGGTGGGGGTGGGGGCCGGGGGGGGGGGGGGGAGAGAGAGAGGGGGGGGGGGGCTCTTGCCTCTGGGTCCTCAGGTTTCCCATCTGTCCCTCCCACAGAGGTGGCCCCTCAACAGGACCCCGCAGGCCCCCCCTCGCAACATCAATTACTCCCCATCCCCCGTAGCGCTGGGGGCCCCTCCCTTCCCCCCCCCCCCCCCTCCCTGACCCCCGGGGGGGTCTCAGGAGTCAGGAGGGGAGGGGTCAAAGGTCGTCCTCTCCACAGCCATAGCCAGGCATCTCTCAGAAGTTTCCGGGCTGCGCGTTTGGAGTCCTGTGGCTCTGCAGGATGTCCCGCGCACATGACCTGAAGGCATAATCGGATCAGGGGCCTCCGACCCCCACCCAGGCCACAATGGTCCCTTCCAGTCATGGCATTATTTAAATATACCTTGTTTTATGTTTTATGTTTTAAATGTACCCACCCGAGTGGTGCATCACCCTGCTGGCTCAACGCATTAGGGAAACGATTGCCTCAGTTTTAATTGTTTTTGGCCGTACAGCATCGCGTAGGTTAGCTGAGGCATGTAAGATGCCCAGACGCAGCCTCTCCACGTCGTATTTTTGTCATAGTGCGCAGAGGCCCAGAGCTCCCCGCGTGTCAATACCAGACGCATTAGCTCTTTAACGGGCAAGTCTGCTCTGCAGCCAAGTGGAGACAGAGGGAGAGAGGGGAGAGAGGGGAGAGAGTGAGAGAGAGACAGAGACAGAGAGATAGAGGGAGAGGGAGAGAGAGAGAGCTAGAGAGAGAGAGAGAGAGAGAGAGAGAGAGAGAGAGTCAGCCGGATCCAGAGCGAATGAGAAATAGAGAGAACGAAAGAAACTGAGAAACAGAGAAAGAGTACCAAGGGAGAGAGAAGAGAGAGAGAGAGGCAGAGAGGCAGTGAGAAAAAAGTAATATAAAGACTAGAAGGACAAGATCCCTATTGATTAGTGGGTAGGAGGACCTCCAGCGAAACCTCCTGTGTCCAGACATATGGGGTAATAAGGACCACTCTTCTCCCCTGCCAACACCACCACCACCAACCCCCCCCCCCCCCCCGCCCTCCCCCCTCCCTGCCCCCGTCTCACTCCCACATCCACCCCGTCTCCCCTCTCTTCCTGGGCTAGAAAGCCTTTTAATCAGTCCCCCGGGGAATACATGGATATGATATGGGAGAAAACAGACGGGGTGAGACAAAAAGGGAGGAAAAGGAGACAGAGTGAGAGGAGTCCATTAAGGAAGCAGACACAATAGCTGGGCCGAGCGGGAGAACAAAGTGGACACAGGGAGATTCACTTCAGACCCGGAACATGACAAGGATTAGGAGATAAGATCCGAGACCTTTGTGTGCAAACACATGTGAACGTGCACAGACAGAGAGTGTGTTTGTGAGTGTGTGTGTGCACGCACACACACTCACACACGCACTCACACACGCGCACAAACAAATACAATTAAACTCAGAGATAATAGGTTCACTTTTCCAAAAAAGAAACATTTTAATTTGAAATCCATGTGGAACTTTTCAAAGTGCGTGCACATGAGCTTGCAAGCGTGTGTGTGTGTGTGTGTGTGTGTGTGTGTGTGTGTGCATGCATGTGTGTGTTTGTCTCTGTGTGTGTGTGTGTGTGTGTGTATGCCTGTGTACGTTTCAGCATGTGTGTGTGTGTGTGTGTGTGTCCGTATGTGGCCCCATGTATGTGTGTGTGTGTGTGTGTGTGTGTGTGTGTGTGTGTGTCTGTGTGTGCATGTGTGTGTGTGTGTGTGTGCATCTGTACGTCCAAGCCAGGGCATATATCATTCCTCCGCTACCAATGTAACAGAGCTTTTTGGTTGTATTTTTTTTGCTTCTTACTTTCCATACTGGGCCATTTTGCCATCTGTTTATGTAAGAGCTTTCTGTTTTCTTTTCCAACGAGAAGGCTGCCAATCTCTGCGTGCCAGATCAACTTTATCGAGGCGGCCATCTCACACTCTGACATCAAATCCGCAGCTTAGAAATGTCCTGTCAGCACCTCGGCCTCGACTGGCCCCTGGTGCCACACTGGACCCCTGCAAGATTAGATGACGGAGAACATAAAGCACTGATAAACACTAGACGAGACTAGACTAGACTACGAGAGAGAGAGAGAGAGAGAGAGAGAGAGAGAGAAAAAAAGAGAGAGAGAGAGTTATATGGGGTCAAACATTTGTTGAGATTTATCTATTCTTTGTCTAAAATACAGTTCCCTCATTAGTTGTCGGGGGACTGTCACATTTCAATCAGGGTATATGTTTATGCTTAAAGAACGGGGGTCTCAACTGTTGGTCAAAAATCTACCATGATTCTTGTTGTGATATAAGGTAGCCGTTAGCGCCTCCAAGTGGACACAACACGTTCGAACTTCATTTGAAACATCATTTTAGAGAAATGAATTGCTATGGGATGAGGGGGTTTAACTAACATGTTTGACTCAAATGTATTAAATGGGACTTAAAAAAAATAAAAACACAATAAAGTTTTATTCGAGGCGAGAATACAATGATGCTGACACTGCTAAAAGAATGATCCCAGACAATTTTAAACATATATGTGAAATTAATTTCCTGTGTAGCAGCGGGTTGCGGCATGTGGAGAGGTATTTTGAGTGCATCAACATAAAACAAAGACCAGTGCTTAAAAGAAAATAAATAAAAGTTGAAAGTTGGTATCGGTCATTTTTATTGTTACAACTCAATTTACAGAGCAGTACCCGAAGTAATATCGGTTTCATGTGCCTCCACTGCGGGGCGCCACAGGGTCTGTGAACGTTCGCTTATGGTAATCGTCTTTCGGTGATAGGTCCAGGCAGCGTTTCAAGTTTGCCATGCCGACGAATAGAGCGGCAGTATTTGGATTCGTGGGTATGATTGGATGAATGCAGACGTCAATCAAGCGGCCGATGCATTTCTGGTGAGAGAGCGGCCAGTCTGTTGTTTTGCAAGTTGGAAGACGGAGCTCCGTATCGGCTCCAGGAGGAAGGAGAGAAAGCTGCAGACACCGGGCCCGGCCTCCTATTCTAAATCTCGGCCAAATAATCACAGCAATTCCCAAATTCTTACTCTGTAAAATAAACTACTTGGCCTATCTATGAAATTTACTTTTTACGTATGTCATAGTTAATGCACACATAGGCCTTCTCTTCCTCAAACGTATTTGACTGGTGAACGATTATTGTTAAACAATGAATGTAAATGTATAGCAATGTTTTTGTTCAATTAATTAATGAAGTTAAATACAATTTAATTATTTCTTATTTATTAAGGCGTTTATGTCTACATATAACCTGTTAATTAGGCTTTAAATTAAACTTTTGCCCTAATGTTCTAACTTTATTATGCCTAGTAGTCCTAACGAGGCCTATAAATCCTAGCCAAGGATATATAGGCCTTGATATTTCCTAAATATATGTCCTGGAATTAAAATACAGAAAATAACCCAACAAATTAAATACAAAAACAGCCATATGGTTGAGCAAACTGAAGCTTAAGGAGGGGGGGGGGGGGGGGGGGGGGGTCAACAAGCAACTTAGAGTTTTTTAAACCCGATTATAAACGGCCCTAAAGAATATATTCAAGTAGTTTACTTGGGTTTGCATTAACAACAAACATAGGCTGTAAGTCAAGAAATACTAAAGAAGTAGCCAGTAATTATTTGCATATACAAAAATGCATTGTAGGTTTAAATTTCCTCAATGTCCAAAGGTGTAAGACTAGATGTTCTCTTTGAAATTTCCCATTGTAATTTCCTTAAATCTTTTTTCCATCTATTTTTTTTCCATGTGATTACTAGAATAAGAGATAGCTAATATTTCATAGTGCCTTAAGTTTGTTATAATGACTATAAACACATATTTAACATTTTTGCATGGGCCTATATAGATAGGACTAGCTATCATCGATTAAATCAAGTTGATGACAATGTCTGCCCAATTTTACAGTGATGTCTAGGATAATAGGCTACTGGGATATGTCAGCAAGGCTGCTCCGCTCCTCTTGGCTCCCATCCTTTTACGAGAGCCTCGTCCCTTCCCAACATTCCTTGCGGCATTACCACTGCGCATGTTTTTTCTGTAGGATTCATACGTCCCTATATTTCCACCAATCCGCTTCGTCTTGGTGAAGTTTATGCGGTGATTTAAGAGTTCTCGGCAATAAATCTGTCAGAACTTCACAAAGTTGATTTAAATGTGTTTCACATCGTTATGAAAAATACTTGTTGATTAATCAAGTTACTGCATATTGGCGTCGGATCAGTCGGACCATAACAATATCTTCGAAAAAATCGTAACCCACATGATCTGGAACTCTACTTTTTTTTTTTTACATAGGACTAGACATTCTTGACTTCTCGAGCCAACTTTGGGATTTGTAAACCGTAAATGAGGCGGAACTCAACATTTTTTAGATGAGTTGCTTGTGTGTGTGTGTGTGTGTGTGTGTGTGTGTGTGTGTGTGTGTGTGTGTGTGTGTGTGGGTGTGGGTGGGTGGGTGTTGGGTGTGTGTGTGGTGGGTTTGTGCATATAGACGTTTATGCCAGAGGTTTATACAGAAATGGAAAGTGCCTATAATAACTACATTATACTGGTAGCATTGTTCTTATTTCTTTTGGAGTTGTTTACTATTGAAAAGGCTCACTGGCAGTTGACAAAGGTAGGGAAAGACAAAATATGCCTTTATTGTCCTAAAGCATGTTGTTGAATAGGCGCCTGAGCGACTGCATGCATAAATATGTTAAGTTATAAAAGGTTTAAGGGTGTTGGAAGGCTACAATGCTATGCCCAATAACTGCAACAACAGCATTTTTGTGGTCGAAATGTATATTTATTTTGGAATATCTAGGCCTATCATGTGTTGGTCTTTGAAGTATCAATGAAAGAGTCAGATTTAAACTGACTACACTTTCAATGGTCCCGAGATATACTTTCATAGACCTATAAATATGAATTTTGTCTGTCAGTAAAGATTCTCATTCTAACCTTTACTTACATTATTTATAAAATGGTGTATTCAATCTAGTTATAAGTTACATTCAGACATAAACCTTTTATTATAGGACGATGAGGAGAATTTGGATATGTAAAGTGTCTAATAAAAAAATAATATTGCTTTGTATGACAAAATGCTAAGAATTCAATTATATATGTTATCCACCAGCAGGTGTCGCAAATGTAACATGGCTGACCCCGAAAGTATTCCATCAATCTCCTCTTCTAAAGAGAATGAAACTGAAATGAAACAAATTCATCCTTGTGGAATCTTGACAAATAATTGGGCAATGTTGGTTTCATACATTTGAAACGCAGACTTCCTCTTGTCGTTGTCATCTAGCTCAGCTGGTAAAACCATTACAATTATAACTGTGAGGCGTCGATTGTAATTCAGCACTTACTCGAGATAGGCATACACCCCCTCTTATTTTCCTCCCTGTTATAATTGCCTACAAGTTTGCAGCATGATGTTTTGAAACATAATAATGTCGTAAGAATGCATGCAATATAGCCTAATCCATTAAACTGTTAAGCTATGTAACAATTGTGTCTGTGTACCTTATTATCAATAAATATTTGATGATTTAAATCTCTCACAGTAAGTTTTGTCTTTAAATTTTTATATCCTCACCAAAATTGCACACACACACACACACACACACACACACACACACACACACACACACACACACACACACACACACACACACACCACACACCACACACACACCTGATACCTCAGAATGTCCTCAGGTCAGATATGCAAAGTATAGTAATTTAGATATCATAATTAATTCAGATTTGAGGCTCTGTATAAATCTTGGATAACCTTGGGCTAGTCAAGTAAACCTGTTTCAAAGTCATTACAGTCCAAGTAAACACCAACTAACTACTCAAAGGCACCTTCTCTGGACACCTGGAAGACTTCACAATTCTCAAAGAAAATAAACTGAAACAGTATAGTACTCTCATATCAAATATCAAAAACAGGTAACAAAAATACGGTTTTATGTGACATAGATGCCCTGTTATTATGGCCATCATTAATAATATTCATCATTATATAAACCATAATAATAAATAGAAAAGTGGTTGTAATTAAATGGCATTGAAGTCTAGGCTATACTTGCTATATAGGCCTACTTCTGATTTCAATATTACAGACTTCTGGATGAGACCTTTGCAAAACATTGACAAGGTTTATTAACAATACAACACGTTGTTTTGTGTCAGTGTAACAGACAAATGTCCCCAAAGCTTGTAAATGTACATCTGAAACGAATATGGAATCTACAATGTTGTGGAGTGGTCTTCGGTTTTAGTTTTCCCCAAGCTAAATGTGCAATGCATGTATCTACCAGTGGGGGCAGCAGAACAGGCGGATCCAAAGCAGGTCAGTGGGACAAACGGGGCAACCAATGGCGTAATCGAAGTCTTCACTTTAAAAGTAAGACATTGGCCGACTTCAGTCAGGAGAAATACATTTAACTTAGTGAAGCCTACATTGCAGAAATAATTCCACACTTAATAAATATGCAACAGATTCAACATAGGTATCTCATTCGTTAACAAATGGGTGGGAACATGGGTTATTATAGGACGGGATCTGACGACGATCAACAACATTGGGCGTGCTCTTCCATTGGCCAAAAGCACAACAGGCTGCGCTGTCAGCCAATCAAACTCTGTTGCGGTGGTAGCTTGCGGGCCCTCTGCATTAGCTATGCAAATCCTCAACTGATGTCCTCTCGCCACACTACCGGTACATTACTTTGCTAGGCTCATATACTTTATACAATGGAAAATGTTACATTCGTTTCGCTGTCTTTAGTTCACTAGGTTATTTTTTCATTTGACGGCCGTTGTGTTTTAAGTGATTCGAGAACAACGGTGTGTGATATTTCATAAAGGGAAGATGTCAGTAACTGTCACCCGAAACTGAAAGCTAAGAGCTAGCAGCTAGCAGATAGCTATCGCACCGGCACGGGCGGACCTCTTTGTCTGACAGGAGAACTCGTGCTCTTTTGTTCGTGTTTTTTCTTTGTTCATTTAGATATAGGATCATTTACCATAGGAATTGAATAAGCCGTAGCAAGTTTTAGTAGAACTATAAAATGCAAATCGCCAAAAAATATTTCACAGAAGGCCTGATCCAGTTTACGATCTTGCTTAGTTTGATTGGAGTTCGTGTTGATGTCGATAGCTACTTGAATGGCTATTACCCCCCTCTGTTTGACGTCAACTTGGGTCCCAGCTCTGCTTATACCCAGACACCCTTCCATAGTTTGAGAGATAACCTAGACGGATATAGCGTGCATCCCAAATGTCCCGAGTTGGACTATTTCTTTGCTACTCGTCGGCTTCTAGACGAGGTGCGTACTTTGGGTTCTCCAAGGTTCCCCACGCAGCTAAACACATGGCTGGTGCACCAGGTATCTGACAGTGATCAGCCTGACCCAGGAGACTCATCAAATGGCAACAACAGAATCGACATCAACCTAGAGGTGGGAAGCACCGCAAGCAATGCCAACGACGACAGCAAACATCTGCAGAGCAGTAGCCAAGGAGAACGCCAAACCACACAACATCTCGCCGAACAAGGGCCTTGCACTTCTGGAGCCTGCCAGTTACCCGAAGAGGTCAGTCTTTACTTGGAGTAACGTTGTGAGGGATAACTATTCATATTTATTTTGGCATCTATAGTTACCAAATATGTATGCACTCTGTTATCTAGTTTACTGTGGTAAGTTGTAAACCAACGGTGGCATGTAAACACAACTTCGGGATGGCTGACGAGCAGCAAGCTAGCTTGCATTCATGCAGTTCGTGAAGTTGCCCTTAATGCAAGACAGATTTGGATCTCTATAGGCCCATTCTGTTAGTTTTACTTTCTGTTATTATTAACATGGACCCTTGATTTTCAAAGTGAAAGTTAATCACTCATTCATAGCACACTGGTTGTGCATAACGTCGTATTGTCGTAACTTTACACACAGATCAGTGACTTAATATAGTTTATTTGACTATATTGAAGGGATTGCGAACGTGTTTTTGTACCATTTGGAACAAAGCATCTTTACATGTCCCATGCACCTGTCGACGTTTGGGACAGGTCTGGACTTGACTTGCCTAGGACGGTTAAACCAACTTTGTCCCTCCTTTTTCTTTTGTCTTATTCAGTAATCTCCAACATTGTAGATCTCAGAGCATACTGTTAATCATTGATTTATATTAAAAAGCCCAAACTTCTGTGTAGTTTTTGCTTGATGACTTTAGGAAAGGGACTCTCCATATATATATAGTACCTAGAGGGCATACTCTTTGTCCATAGTAATGCAGATTTCCAGTGTTGGATCAGGAGAGTAACAGCTGCAGTGTGGATCTGAGCCCCTGAGGTGGTTTGATGTAGCTGAAACTGTAATCGTATCCCCTGACTTAGGCTCCGCCACCATATGTGGGCCCTGAGAAGAGTGGAGGATTAGAGCTTATTCAAGATCCTATTGACCAAGTTGTGATGAAGATACAAAATGCACTCACTTTGATTATCTATTAATTTTATACGCAAGTCATCTAAAAAGGTGAGGTTGAGGTTGGAACATTAAATAACATACCCTTTTGGGTAAGTAGGCCTGGGCGATATGGCTTAAAGACATATCACGATATAACTTGATCATATTGATCGATAACTATTGATAATTGTAATGACCTAAAAAGACTAGGAATTACGACCATATGACCTTCCACTCTTCTTCATTGATAAATAACAATGAAAAACACAAATATGATACATAAGTATGGAACTGTGTTTGTGTAACAAACCCAGCTGCTAGATTCGGTGGTCCAGTCTCTTATCGATATATATTCAACATGTTTTATATTGATATTGATCAAAAGTCTATCACGATATGATAATTTATTGATTTATTGCCCAGGCCTATGAGTAAGTAATAGAAGCTTTAACAAGGAACAAGGAAGTAAGGAAACAGCAGTTGACTATGGGAAGTAAGCCACTTGAACAGAAGAGGACAAGCCCTAACATAAACCAGAATATGACTGGATTGGATTATGTTTTGTTTGATTGTTGTCTTCAGCAGTGTTGGTACACTCTGTCCCAATTGTTGGTAATAGTTAAACAGATTGTACATTTGTAAACGTATCCTATGACTTCTATGTCTGTCTATATCTTTGTTGGTGTATAACTGCTGTTTTGTTTAGGCAATTATAAGCTGCATTGGAACATGAACACAAAAAGCTTTAGAACCCTAGTTTCTGATTCCTACAGCTATCCTCCACTCATATCTGGTTGCATGGTCATGCAGCACTTGCATTTATAGTTGCTCCAATACTGATTGTATGCTTTGAATTGTTCACAGCCTCACTGGGAAGCCACATGGAAGTGGGTGTTATAGTATTTGATACTTGAAATGTGTTAGCGTTGATGTTGCCCCTCTCTGTAATTGAGCGATGAAGAGAATGTACTTCTGTTTTATCTAGTGTGGATGCTGTACAACAGCTGGGTAAATTCTTCTGCTACAATCTGCCATTTTGGTATTTGAAGGGGCCTCCAGCCACTGTTGCTTGCAATATTACAGACACACACCTGCTCACACATTCTTACAACCAAATCCTCTGAAGCTGTGACAAACACACACCGCACAGACCTTGACTTCATTTAGCAGTCATAGATTGACTTCAACACATATGCAGGGAGAATGATAACAGTTGTTGATGACTGTGGTCAGTGTCTGTCAGGGTTGCTGTTATTCCGTCAGCAGTTGCAGTCACTGCTCATTAAGATGTTTTCCATGGCCTTTCCACCATAACAACTACCATTGTATAATGTAGCCACTCATAAACAATGACTGGGTTATATTCACGGAGCTACATATGTAGCTACTCATTTGGGTTGGCGCCAAATGATTTTCGGTCATGGGAATTTGGCCTTCGGCCTCCCTCTAATGTTTTTGTCTCTGTGTGCCCTACAAGGAGGACGATGGCAGTTCTGGAGGGGAGGAGCGACTGTCCCCAAGTCAGCTGGCTCACAGCTTAAGTCTTGAGCAAGAGGTAAAGGCCTATATACAGTATATTCACTGAATACATTTCATATCCTGATTTGGACGCAGGTCTTCATTATATAACGGTTGTAGTGTACAAATATGTCAAATATGTCCTTACCAATTGGCAGCAGAACACCTCAACAGGCTTGTTAAGTGTGTTGGTCTAAAGTCTAAGTGAACCCCCTGTTTCAGCTTGAAGTTCGGAGTTCTACAAAGGAGAGGAGCTGTGTTATTATATTGTTATGGCCTGCCCCAACTTTCTGAAACTTGAGATAGTAGAGATAGTACCCATCGTTGTGTCTAGGCGTTATCAGGGCCTGAAATGAACACAGACCAACGACCAAACGGTGGAATTTTGGAATACGCCTCTAACAATATCAAACCACCAGCCAGGTTGGCGGCTATCACAACCTGCACAGTTTGTTAATTAAAACATTAACACAATTGCTATACGAGCGTGTATAGCTAGACGCTCGTATAGCCCGGGGATTGCCTCTTTTTTGCCCTGGTTAAACAGGTTATTCTTGTCCGTTAACGCTGCTACAGCCAATCGGGACGTTCTTTGATGATTGTACCCTTTTCTCCCCACTACAGATCGCTTTAGTAAGAAGTGTTAATATCTTTTGAATATCCAATATCCAGAATCCAGTTTCTCGTAAAATAAACGAAATGAACACATAAAATATTCCAAACTTTATGACGGCAGGCACCTAGTCTCAAAGGGATGAGTCGAGTAGTACTAGTTGTGCTTATCGAATCTTTATACTTTTTAATAAAGCTGGCTTCAATGTCAGTGGTTCGTGCATCTCTCTGTTCCGCTTGCAAATTGCTTTTGCTTCTCTTATAAATGTAAGAATGAAACTAACTGATCCTTGCTGAATGGATTGAATGAAGGTTAATATGTCAACCAAGGTTATATGAATTCAGGATGAAGAAATTTGATTGAACCCTTGCTTTTTATGAAGAAAAAAAATCCCCCCAAAAAATCCATTTGATCCTTCAAATCAAATGTGCAGTTGTGCACCAATTTTTGGTCTGAGAAAACTTGGTTATCATCATATCCTAATTTGTGACGTTAATTTTCAAATGGAAAGATAGTTTGTTTCTCTGATAGCTGGTGACGAAATAGTTAACTTGACGCCCTGGTTATAAGGGTTTTTCGGTTGGGTATTGAACCACTGAGTACTTATTCAAGTTAAATAAATCTGTGCCAAATTTTGGTACCTGGCTGAGAACGCATCTGGTGGATAAGTGAGTATGCTGGACAGAGTATAGAGAGAGAATGCGATGACGTTGCAGCTTGTTCAATGAGGGCGTTCCAACTTTCAGGGCAATGGAGAACAGAAAGTGGTCTCCAGTGTGGTTGTTCACACTTTTCCAAACTGGACACAGACAATGCTCGCTGCAATAGTTGTGATGGGAAATGCAAAGCTGGCCAGGAAAATGTGTCTAACCTGAGATAAGAACCTGGTCAAAATATATCTCAAAGCCGTGGAGTGTACGGTGTTCGATATCCCCACAGCTAACCGTAACATGCCTACCGCCACCGCAGAAGAAGCTAAACCCGCCGTGGATGACGTAACTGAGGCATCAACACCCCGGGCACCCAGTCCCTCTCAACCGTCCTGTCACATTTACCCCTTTTCCGTCAACGCGGTTCGAGTGCTGGTTCGGAGCCAGTGCCAATCTCAAACCGGTTCTTGGCTTTTCCACATAAATAATCCTGGCTCCGGGCCAGACAAACAGGTTCCAGCACCAGCAGCGGGTTTGCGTTGATGGGAAAGGGGTATCTGAGAGCCCCAGAGGTTACAGCCTACGTCCTCCTGGCACAGAAGACCTCATATCCCGCCAGAGTCACTCACTGCTACAACTCCTAGTTCTTGGGAAGGATTCGGTGCTTCCTCCGAGACACATGAAAGCGTTCTCACGCTATGGTGTCCGACTATGATGGGCCGGTTGTAGCTGGTTGTGGGTTATAGGTACAGGTTTGGGAGGGGGAAAGGGGTTATTTTTTTGTTGTATGTGAAATGTTGTCAATAAATAACAATGTTGAAATTGAGATGTCTGTGGTTGTTTTTTTGTTATCACAACTGAATTTTCATTTTTGTTAATATAGAGATTAAATTACCGAAAAGTGTACCCTTGTGTTCCAGTATCAAATTCCAAGTACTGGTTCTGGTGTCGGTTAGATTGTGAATGGTTCTCATCTCTATCGATGGTTTATATCAAATGCGCCGGATGGTGTGCAGCGCAAATAAAAATTGATTGCTAACTTTCCACTAGCCAGTCGGTACATGCAAAAAATAAAAAAATGCTGGATTTTAATGGGTTTAGGTACCGTATCAAAACTTGGCTGATAAATAAAAGTGAATACAATAGTTAACTTTGTCTTCATTCAACTTTCAGAAAAAAAAAGGCTGACTATGGCCCCATCCCAATACCTCCCCTAACCCTATATTTTGCGCATTCTCGTGTAGGGGTAGGGTGTCCCATTACTGTAGGGAGCAAGGGGGAGTGCTATTTTGCCCTTATAATCAACCCTCAAAACGTAGTGAGGTGGGAGGGGGGAGAAATGGGACTGGGCCTCTGTCCAGTCCCGACTATGTCCATTAAGGTTCAACATCCCATAGATTCACGTGACACGTCTCTCCTTCAAGCAGGGATAATGTGATATTTCATTGGTCGGTTTTAACTATTTTATGATACTAAAAATGCAAAGATTATCTTTTTTTAACCTGCTCGATATGCTGAAGTACACCTATTTTCTTATCACTACTGTGACCTATGGTGTAACTTAGCCTTTCAAAGATTCCACTTCTACAGGGAAGCTCTAGTTACCTCACCACTAGTTAGACGTTAGTATCTTTTCAAATGGGGAGTATAAATATTCAAGTGGTGAACGTAACCAAAGTTATGGTCATTGCTAATTGACCTCACAAAAATTGTTGAATTGGCTTTTATATCTGTATGGCATTTAGGTGTATGTCAATAATTCATGACTCTTTTTCTGGACTATTGTAGGATCTCCTGGATGGCAACACAGCTCTCTCTGACCCAGCAGCAGAACCTCATGCTTCTGCCGTCAACCAGCATTGGAGTAATTTCCTCGCTCTGCAAATTGCTGACCTTGATGTAAGTTGTTGTGTGTACTGCTAACATACTTGTTTTTTTTGCTTAGTTTCTATCTACGTCACATGATGATCAGATCAATGATACACTTCACGAAACGCATACATTTCCTCTCACATAGGACTTGGACTCCTTGGTATCGGAGCGCCTGTCGGACTTGGACCCTGATATAACCGGAGCCATCAGCCAGGATGTCAGCCTGCGTGACGCAGTGGTGGCCGGCCCGCAGGCCTACGGCAGCGCCTCGCAAAGGGCTGAGGCTAGACCCGTCACGCGGCAACAGCCAGCACCACTCCTCCGCATGGAGTCCACAAATTCCTCCCATCTGGACTCTTCTTCGGGTATGACCCTTGACCTGGCCGGGCCCTTCACCTCTGGATATAACGTCAGCCGGAATGGGAGCTCCCATGACGGGATGGGCGGTTGCCTGGACGAGGCCGTGTTTGACCAGATCAACATGCTCGGTCTGGGGGGCATGGATGCAATTGATAGCCACCTGCTGAACTGTCTAGAGAGCATCAATCCAAGATTGCTGGAGGATCTGGACTCAGACTCTGGTCTGTCCTTGGAAAGCGGCTCCCAAGGCCCCACCTCACCAGGTTGGTTATAATTGACTATAACGACTAGAAGGACCCTATTTAACGGCTGCATATGACCATCAGTTCATACTATGGACTAAACTTTGTAACTTTTTTCCTCAGGCACCTCCGTGGTATCGTCCTCATCCAGCTCCTACTGCGAGGACGACCGCGGCGCCACCGGCTACAGCAGCGAGGTGGACTCCATCAACTCCAAAGGCATCGCCGACTATTCCGCCGTATGGTCCCTCGAAGACCTGAGCGATAGCGTGTGGCACGACCACAGCTACTCCTCCCCGGCCCTGTTCCACCAGCCCTCGCCGACGTCCTTCCCCCGCAAGGGCATCAAGGAGGAGCCTCTCAGCGACGATGAGGACCAGGGGCTGGACAGCAGGGAGATGAGCCGCGATGAGATGCGGGCGCGCGCCCTCCGCATCCCCTTCACCGCCCTGCAGATCGTCAACATGCCCGTGGACGAGTTCCTGGAGGTCCTCGAGGCCCACGGCTTCTCCGGCGAACAGGTGACCCTGCTGAGAGACATCCGCAGGCGGGGAAAGAACAAGCTGGCGGCCCAGAACTGCCGCAAGCGTAAGCTGGACGCCATCACGGGGCTCCAGGAGGAGGTGGCGAGGCTCCAGGCTCAGAGGAACAGGCTCCTCAGGGAGAAGCAGCTCACGGCCAAGACGATGGGCGCGGTGGGCCACCAGATAAAGCAGCTGAGCAGGGACGTCTTGTCCAGGCTGAGGGATGATTCAGGTCGACCCCTGCACCCAGAGAGATACACCCTGCAGTGCGGGGCAAACGGACGGGTCTCTGTTCAGCCCGTGAGAAGACCCGCGGTCTCTACAACAGCTGGCAGTAAAACAGATAAAAGAAAGAAGGACAAAAAGCAGTGATGCAACATGGCCAGCTGGAACTTGACGTCGTTGCCTATTTCTGAACTTGCTCGCCTTGTTCTGGTGACGGTTTTCTTCTTTTCGAGGGTGTGGTGGATTAAATGCTCTTTACAGATATAAGGGGTAATGAAAATGACTACACAACCTGAAAGAAACACCTGTAAATAAACGTTCTCTTGGGATAAAATGTAGCTTACACACTGGACAATAGAATGTGGTTCACTGATCATTGGCGGAGGTGATTGGACAATTTCAGATCTTACTTGCCTTTCCAAGCCACTTTTTTCTCTTTCTCTCTCCGTTTGTGAATTTATTGATTTATTATTGTACCACTTTCCGATTGGAATTGCAGTTAAAATAGCCAGACTTGGGATATGGGATCATGGCAGGTTTACAGTGATATGTGAATTAGATGCATCTTAATATAGATGGCTATATACATCTCCCCCCGCCCAACCCCTCTATACCTTACCTTAACTGTACACCCAAACAATGTAAGTGATTGTAGACTGTAACTATTTAAGTGTTTCTGAAAGATATACAAGTCTCTGAAACTGTCGACGGCAGTACATATATTTAATTATCTGTGGAATTATACCCTAATGTCACTGTTGGGGCTGGTGTGGGAGAAACCTTCATTAATACAGGGCACATAATACAAAAAAAACAAACAATATATACATTCACAAACACTGCAAAGATTTTCCAAATTGGGATGTTGTCGACCCTTATGTAATTTTAAGATATTCAACCATATACTTTTGAGATAACTTGAAGGCCTTAATTAAAATAAATGGTTTTTTTATATTTGTGTATCTGTGATACATGGACTGCACTCTTACCAGTGTAATGTTTAACTTGCAGCATTTGTAAGTTTAAAGAGTTGGTTTGCATACATATTATTACGCGTTTTATTATTTTGTAGCTGTTCTGCCCTACTAAGCACTGTTCACGGCCATTGATGCTAAGGATGTGTGGGTTGGTCTGGAAATTTCCACCTGCAATCGACCCTTTGATATATATATATATATATATATATATATATTGCTACTTCAGCACTCTAAAAGAACATTTGACTCTGACTGCCCCATTAATTAAGCTAGCAGGAATCACAATGACTGTCACCTACTTTCAAAATGTGATTGAAAATAATTAGTATCTTGTAAGATTGTGTGAAATACTGCTTTTGTTTTGAACAGAATATACCAGATATCTTCTGTATTTAAATTATAAATGCCCTTAAAATACATATCGACTTTAAGCTAACGCAGGTTACCTATGAGTTAGGCCTCAGGTTTTAACCTCAATGGCAGAGAATGGTTCTTGGCTAGGTCAGATAGCCGAACACCAAGTACACCTATGCACATGGCCCTGGCAAAGTCAGGTGAGTCTTCAGTAGTGCCCATAAGTCAACAGTAAATGTATCCTATCATCAAGGCATGTCCAATCTGATGCCATTCAGTAGATTCCCACGGTATTTTGAGTATAGATGTAGGTACATTTGAGATATGTTTGCCTATGTGCATGTATGTTATGCACTCCCTTAAAGCAATTGATGTTTACTAGTAACGTGGTCACTCTAAACCACATGTTCACCAACCAATGGCCGAAGTATATGATGGTGTGTTGAGTTTGCATTTCAGATGACCTGATGAAAAACTGTACCAATGAAAAATCCTATATGCAGTTGTGTATGTGTGTTGGTGTGTGTGCGTGTGAAAGTGAAATAAGAGAGAATGAGAAAAAAGATGCACTAAATTTATAACGTTTTAGTGCAACTACTTTTGGTTCTTTAATATTCACTTTTTTTTGCCCATTTTTTTTTATAGGCGACATTGGTTGTTAGTGTTTAAGCATGACATAACAGTGATTGAAGAATGCTGTGCTGTGCTGCACTATTCAATACAAAAACGTTTTGTATTCTTTGGTTTAAAAAAAAATAAAGTATTAAAAATCTCCCTTCTCTTCATGTACTAATACTCATGCATTTCTTGTTAAAATGGATGACATTCAAGTGGTGTGTACGTTTAATTATTAATGAATAAATTTTAGATTAAGGGCAAATCCTCAAAATAAATTACAGATTAGACTGGGTCGTTCATGTTCAGACAGTACACCCATGGTCGTTCAACCACACCCCCAAACCATAATCCCGTGCATCCTGCATGAAACGCGTGAACGCGCATCTGCTGTACCGTTGTTGACATCTACTTACCTTTTAGTTGCCACTTAGCTGTTGTGTGTTTTGTCATTCGTCGGTTTCCTAAACAACGTTTTAACTCTGAATTAATTAGCAGTTCGGCCGGGGGTAGTTTTAAGATACGGAATTTTGAAACTTTAAATCCCCCCTCGGCCATAGACTGTTACGGCGGGTTCAGGTCCCTCTTCGGCACCCGTAGAAAGTATAAAAGCACTTGGTTTGAGCGCGCGTTAGTAGTACTCTCGCATTGAAGAGTGAGCGGAATAATCAGTCGAAGTGGCAGGCCGGGTAACCAAAAACCAAGACCCTGTTGTAAGCAGTTTCTATCACGGTAAAAGTGTCTACCGATATTATTATTGACTGCTCGTCAAATTGTATAAATCCGAATACCATTTAGTGTCTTCTTTAACATCCCTCCATAATGGCCGTAGTGTCTAACTATATCATACGTGGGTGTTTCTTCATTCTAGCTGGCGTGTTGTCGCTATGTTTGCTAATTGCTAATAATTGATGCAATAGGCGGTCTGTGTTTCATATCCGTAGAGATCGCAACTATCTTGCATCCATCGAGGATGTAAGCTTGGTCTACTTTAAAGGCCGGATGGGTTAGCATGCGGCCCTAATGATTGGGTAGCTAGCCAGCCTGGCCTTGCTAACGCTGCAAACGCAACAATGGGCCACTACTTTTAGATGTATTTGTGTTACAATGGACACGAGGACATTAACAGTTGTCCTTTACCCGTTTATTTGCATGCATCCCGTTTATTTGCACGCTTTGAAACGGCAATTCTAATGACTGATGTTTTGCAGGTTATTTAAGAAACTTCCATGGGGCTACCATTAGGTATCTGCAGAGCACCCGTTAGCGTGTTTTCCGTTAGCGAGTGACTACAATGTTGGCTAGTGTTACCTCGGTGCATGCCTATGTCGTTTGTACCATGCTGATGGCTTTTCCTGGTTTAACAGCAAAACATGGGCAAGAAGCAAAACACCAAGTCCGCTAAAAAGGATGTAGCGGAGGAACCGGAGGAGTTCGTGGTGGAGAAAGTACTCGACCAACGTCTTGTAAATGGAAAAGTGGAGTTCTTCCTAAAGTGGAAAGGGTTTACAGAGTGAGTTTAGTGTCCAGCGCAGCCCTCCCGCTCGCTGTTTTTCCCTGTATTGGATGTGATGTGTTTTTGTCCATTTCAACTTTTACTATAAAAATCCTGTAATTTTTAGGTTAGATTTGCTGCTTGTGGACATTTTTTATTAACAGTCTTATTCCCTGCCCATCATTTCTTAGAGCGGATAATACCTGGGAGCCAGAGGAGAATCTGGATTGCCCAGAGCTTATTTCAGCATTTTTGGAGGTACATAAGAGCATAAAAGAGAAGCCTGCAGCTGTCAAGAGAAAGGCCTCTACAGATGAATCCGAGCCAGAAGCCAAAAAGAAAGATGTGGTAAGTTGGTTTGCATGGGCGAGCATATTATCACCAATAAGAACACTAGCTTGCAATTGTTTGGAATGCTAACTCTGCACTTTTGTCTTAAAGAGTGATAAGCCCCGTGGATTTGCCAGAAACCTGGACCCAGAGAGGATCATCGGTGCCACAGACAGCAGTGGAGAGCTCATGTTCTTGATGAAATGGTAAATCATGTTTTATTGTTAAGGATTGTATTGCCACATTGTGATTATTTAACACATATAACAATTAATAAATGTTATTGTGTTAACAGCTGGAACATATCAAATGGGCATTGTAGGCAGTGGCACTCTGTAGTCGTTAGTGAATGGGTTTTTGAGCATGTTTTGGACAGCTTTTTCAGGGGGTTGGCTGTCAACGTGGGTCAAACATTTATACACGTCTTGACGGCCGAAGTTGCCTTTTCTAAAGCCCTGTCTAGTAGGAGTTGTCTGACAAATTACCTGTGCAACAAGCATGGTTGCGCTCACCTTTAGGCTGTAGTCAAAATCAGTTCAATCTTTGTGCAGATTTTTTTTTCTCTCCAAAAACGAATTATGCCATTTAGTGTTATAATTTACTTATGGAAGTGTGGACATTGTTAAGATTGCTTGCAATGGCACCCAAAGCAGACTATGTGCAAATTGTGCTTCATATTTGTAGTGTGACGCACGCAATAACTCATATATTTTTGGTTGTAAAAGAGATAAGCAAATAGAGTGCAAATGTGGCTATATATTTATTCAAATAAGAGTGTACTTGTAATATTGACTTATATTTTGCATATCCTGCGACTGCTTTTCATATGCAGGAGAAACCCTCTTGTTTATGCTGGACAGGTTGCATCAAATCCTTCTATGCTGATCTGAACTTCGGCAGATCAGGAGAAAAGAAGAATTAGAACTTGAGACAGTTTTTAACAATCAAGTAAATCGATTTTTGAGTATTTGCTTTATTTGTTCTACAGGAAGGACTCAGACGAAGCAGATTTGGTTCCGGCCCGTGAAGCAAACTCTCGCTGTCCCCAGGTGGTCATCTCCTTCTATGAGGAGAGGCTGACTTGGCATTCCTGTCCCGAGGACGAGGCATAGATGCTCTGCTTTCTGTTCCTTTGTGTTTCCCCTTAAAGCTGATGTGTTTTTAGGCTACCTTGTATTGTTAATGTTTTTTTAGTTTAACAATAGTGTGGTTGTAAATAGGACAACTACTTTTGTACATATTTTTAAGATGTTGGAAACATTGATGCTGCATAATCCAGTTGCGCCTTTGAAAAAAATGCATTTTTGTATTCTCTCCCTGTAACATCCTTAAATTGTTCAATAAAACCTTTTTTTTTTTGCTACCCAGTTCTGTAGACTTTAGTGGTATGGTAACTAAATGATAAGCAGGCAGACTAAAATATGTATGCGCTTCCTAAAAATAAGCACAGTACAAGCTATGGAAAATATTCTCAATGTATTTTAGTATGTTTGATGGGATTACAAACTGTAAAATGTTCTCAATGGGTTGCTGGTTTGTAGTCTAACATTCAAATTCTCACACAATTGGAAGTAAGCAATGTTGCCAGCTGGCATGGTTATCGTGACTTCTGGGGGGAGGTCTGTCCCATGGTGGGCATTGCTGATGGACTTTGGCCTGATTATGGGTTTCGCTAGATGTTTCTATGGCAACTTGGAGATTGGGGTTTCCAGGGAAAATCCTGAGATTAAAACTAGAATTGCTAACTTGATGGGTTGTAGTTGACCTGAATTGTATATCAAACCGTGAGCCTTATCAACATTAGCAGATGTTTTGTTTTTATTCAACCCTTATTAATCACTGCTATGGGTAATAAGTATTAAGAAAAACTAAAAATGTGAAGATGTGCATAACAAAGCTTACCTAAACTGTATTACCAGCCATTTACTCTGAACATCAGAGCAATGATAACATTTTATGATTTTATAAAGTATTGTCATTGATGCTCAAAATAATTAAGTAACACATTTAACGCATTAAATCTAGTTTTAACATGTACATTTCCACCATTGCTGAGAATTTGCTTTAAAATTGTGTGTGTGTTAAAACGATTCTTAAAAGGCTGCACTATCAAATGGTTATCTCTCCGAGTAACTTCTGGTGAGAGAAAGGGTATTTACATATAAACAGCACACATTCAGCAATTGATTATTTGGAAATGAATCAGTTGGAAGACATACAAGGACAAGTAAGGAAAGTAAGTTACGAAAATGACTTACTTTCAGACTTTTAAAAGACATCTTGTACATCATTAAATGTATGTTTGTGTGTCTGGAAAACTGAACTCACATGCTGCAGGTTTTTGAACAGAATATCAGTCATCATCCGAAAACCACCTGGTAGTGTTGGTGGCAGGTCACTGACCCCCATATTACTGTTGGGCAGTACCATCCCTGATGGTAGTGTTACCCCACTAGGAGACTGCATCAAACACTCGTACCCAGAGACTACACACCTTGGAGAACTAATGTCCTCAGAATGAAGAAGGCCGGGACTATATACTGCACTGGACAGGGCAGAGGCTGCAGGGAAAATTACTTGTTTTTAATCATCTGATCATTTTCTGTCACATTCCATTGATGCAAAATGCTGCTTTGGGTGAGGATATAGTTACTTTTGCCATAAAATCAAGAATTCAGGTACTGCCAAGCAGCTGGAAAGGTGTTGCCCAATCGCAGCAACCATAGGCAGCGTTGTAGGGCGGTTAGTATATATGTATGTACATTATGAGAAAAGGGGTGGTTTTGTGGGTTGAAAAGGGGTTGTATCGCCAACAACAATGAGGATATCTTCCCAGATAAAGAGAGAAATAGGGGAATGTAAAAAAAAAAAGCTCATGACCTGAGCCATTGTATGCAAATAAGCAGACCTTATCCTCATGTGGATTGGTGAAAACATTTATATCAAGGTTCAAAGTTCAGGCGATTGCAGCACTTGGAGTAGGCCTAGCTTGCATTTTGGAATTACTTGGGACCCCTGAAGAAACTGGTATGGTCTTGTGTAACGTGATTCCTTACTGTAAAATCGAAATAGGTTACTCGAATGTTTGTAATGCCAGACCTGACATCACGAACGCTCAACTCCTGTCTTTTATGTAAATGTATGTCGCGCCCAATTATGTCAAAGTAAGTATGCATATAAAAATAAGAATTCCACTGGGCCAAATGACAGGGTATTTGTATTACAAAATGTAACCTATAAAATTGATATTTTTCAAAATGTTAAGTTAATTTAAATAAATTGATACAAAGAAAAGGAACTACAATTGAGAATACCTTCAATGTTATTTATGTATTTTTATTATTATATTCCTTTCATTATCATTCGATTTTATTAATAGGCTATATTATATTCTAACAAAATTCCTTAAAATTAAAATAAGACTTTCTTAATTTTTTTAACAGCTCCTCCCCTTTCCAGCTGATAGAATTTAGCATTCGCAAGCAATCACCAACAGGTGTGCATACAAAAAAATAGACCCAGTCCCTTTGGTGTTGCAATACAGCTGCATAAGTTATAAATGCATACGTGCATGTGTTTTTTTGTAGACAAGGGGACGCGAGTTGAGTTTGGGCGGTTGTGCGAAGTAGCCTGCGTGCATTTTAACCGATGTGCCTCTGAACAGCAGAAAAAAACAGGCACGCCGAGGGTCGCGATCTTCATCAAAAGGTTTAGTTGAGGTTTGGGCCTCATCCCTGCGTGCTGAGTCTAACCCATCTCAGTCATCACTGGACCGAAGTAAGGTGAGCATGCATAGTTTAAAACTGTTATTGGCATACTCCATATTTTACTGTTATGTACAACCTTGTTTGGGGTGTCCTACATTATTGATGCCTACCCCAAGTCTTTAGCTACTAGTCCCAGACTGCTTCGTTCTGAGGTAACTTGGGGTCTAAGTTGGACCAATGACCAGCCGACGTCTACATTGCGAGCAGGTTCTCCATAGGTAAACTACTTCGACTGGCGAGAGCTGCGGTCCACCTCTAAAACTTGCGTGTTGCGTTATCCTGTGCAAACGGGTAACATTTTAATATATTTTTGGGGTCAGCGGGAGACTATATATTATGATGTTGATGTGTAGGCCTATTTATATTGCATTGTCAAAGTGTTAAATACTATATGTATGTATGTATGTATTGGTTTGCTATGACGTTAATCAGACCATGGTCCTTTTACACAAATTCCAGCAATGTCGGGCCTAATCTGTTTAGCCATTTTGTCTACATAAGTGACTGGCTCATGTGATGTTTTGCTGAGTGGAGAACCAATGGGGTTAAGGGATCGATTTCCTCCTGTTGCCCAGCTTCGAGACATGTCAGCATGCGTGGCTAATTTCTCTGATCGTGCTATGGGACATGGTCCTCACAATCTGTCTGAACGTGTTTCTTTTGCCCACATCACAAACTTATTGTGTTATAAGAAATTCAAGCAACTGGTAAGGTAAATCCGTCTGGACCGACGTCTAACCCTATGCAGTAATATTTAATTAGTATGGATATCAGGTCTCTAGCAATGAGCTGATCTGTTAAACTCAACATTTTGCATGAATTGACTTGGACTCTATCCCATTGTTGCATGCAGCATTCAAATCTTGCATTCTTTACACCAGGCAACTTTGAATTTCATTAATTTGCCACTGGCTTTTCTACTATATTGTCTATTGTGGAAAGGAGGTGGATCTAAACAGATTTCACAATCTACATTCATGGTGTAAGGTGTACGCCTGTCATTGCTGAGTGGTTCTTGAGTTGGGCCTGAATCTCTTGTGTCTCTTGTAGCCATTTTGATGTCAACATCTCAAACAATGTGTTTGCAGGTATCTGTTCCCATTATGGAAAATGCATTGGGCAGTCTCATGAAAACAGTAAGTGACCATTATGAACATATGCAACATTTTAATAATGTTTTCAAGTGCAATAAGAGTATTTTGTTTTGTAGGAATTCATAAGCGTTGGTGTCAGGGACCCCAGGTTCCATCGTGATGACTTCTGGCACACGCACACAGACTACGAGATATGTCTACACGTGAGTGTTGCTCTGGCATTTCAAACGATTACAAAATTACACTGTTGAAAGCTATAGTGAACTGGTTTAAACATTCATGTGTATTTAAGGGATGCACCGATTGTGAAATTCTGGGCCGATACCGATGTTTAAAATAACAATTTGGCCGATACGATGTTATTTTTGTTATTTATTCCACCTTTACATGCACGTTCTTGCCTTTGACCTCAATGAATTGAAAATGACAACTTTTCATCGGATTGCTCCGGACTCGCCATTTCTACTGCTTCACCGAATCTGTTTGGTGTTTGTGTGTGCGTGTGGCACGCGTATCCTGGCTTGTGTGTAAAAACACTGGCTCCGATTGGCTAACATGAAACATGACTCTGCCTTAGCCAATCATAATCGTTTATCTCGTTGTTAAACCAGCCAATCTTACAAACTGCATATCGCTGATCTTTCTCCGAGACAGTGAAATACGCCCGCATGACTGACATTTTCTTTCACTTTAATTTGTAAACAAACCACACATGCTCGCGGCACCCGCCCGCTTACGTCATCACGCCAGAGGCGTGTCCAGCCAGCGGCTGTTATGGGTGGTATTATTAGTAGCCTACCACCTGTTGCATCTTCTCCGAAACTGCAAGTCAGACCGCAAATAACCAACACATTTAGCCAGCGCAAAATGTATATGACACAACGGATAAACATCGGCCACTGCCATCGGTGAATGTCATCTTATTTCCCGATAGGCCGATGGCAGTCAACAACGCGAGTATCGGCCGATACCGATGTTCGTCCGATAAATCGGTGCATCCCTAGTGTCTTTACATTCTGAATGATATTTGCTTGTATTGACTGTTGGGTTTCTCTCCGGCTCGGTCTCCAGACCAATAGCATGTGTTTTAGGAAGAAGGCTTCCTGCGTCAGGAGGCGGTACAGTGAGTTTGTGTGGCTGCGTCACTGTCTGCAACAGAATGCTCTGATCATGTACGTTGTATCACCGCGCCACCTTTTCATGCTACTGTTCCAAGCATTACCGATGTATTGCTGTCGTGTCCTCTCGGGTCTTTTGGTACATATTTACTAATGATTGTGTTGACCCGTGAACTCTTGAATGGGACTGGTTTTAGTGGTCATGTTTGTTTTCCAAAAATAGATGGATCTCTACTAATGCGTGTTTGTGTTGTGCAGAGAGTTGCCCAAGCTTCCACCGTGGAATCCTTTCTTCAGCATGACCAACAAGGAGCAGGTCACCCAGAGGATGAAGGGCCTTCAGGAGTTCTTGGAAATGTAAGTTCAACCCAGGCCACCGTTCACATATGGTCACAAATTACTGTAATCCATCAGGGAAGATAATCCTTGCAACATTTATTAGGTGCCAAAGCAAAGTGTGTGTTTCACCCAGAGGTGTTCATCCAGAGTTATGGCACTTGTGTGTGTGGTGTGTGGTGTGTGGGTGATATGGATTGACCAGGGAGGTCGGGACGTTGATTGTTGGGGTAAAGTCTTAATGTAAATATCAGATGGGTGCAGAAAGTATTACATTGATATAAAAAATGGTATTTGTCAGATAAATCAAAGATTTGTTAAAGCAAGGCAATATCAACACTACGCACTATTTAATACATTCAACTTGAGACAACCACACTGGCTGGGGCTTGCTCCAGTTAAGCGCCAAGCAAACCAAAAATGACTGAGGTTTTGCGTTGATATTTGGTGTGCCATAGCCCCAGAAAGGTTGAAAAGAATTGCCCCATTGTATTTGTTAGTATTATTCTGCCAGAAATGCCTACTCAGCCAAAACGGCAGTGTTGCTTTTCATGAAACTTTCCACAATTGACAAAAGTGAACCTTTATTGACCTAACGATGGTACTTTAGCAAGTCTGAAAATGCAAAAGTTGAACAGTAGAAAAGTGTCGCCTGACCCATTTGACCTTGTCATGAAACTTGTGTGAAAACTTATGACATGCGTCTCCTCATGATGGAACTTTGAAACTCAGTTTGTCTTTAGTTAAAAACAAAGATCCTAGTTTTTTATTGTTTGGATCAAAGGCTTTGGCACATGGCATCTATGGACCAACACCTTCAATCTTATGAGAAGGGAAGTCTTTACACCAGGGGTGTCAAACTCAAATATGCAGTGGGCCAAAATTGAAGTCTTGGACAAAGTCGCGGGCCCATTGCATTAATTGGGGACATTACATTGTAACGGGGTCCGCGGGCAGAATTGTTGGCGGTTGGCGGGGGGGGGGGGTATGGCTGCCGGAGTTGACGCTCCAGGGTTACCGTGCCAAGACGCGCGTTAACGCTGAAATGCGATATGCCGGCGGGCCAGTTCTGATAGATATTAGATATTATCTGCTGGGCCCGATTAAATTACACTGTGGGCCGGATTAGGCCCGTGGGCCGTACGTTTGACACCCCTGCTTTACACTATCAAATACAGCCCCCAGGAGCAAATAACTTCAAAAAATGGTGTGGCTTAAAAACATGTTACGACTTGAATACTTATATCGACATCAAGATGGGGCTGCTATGAACTCGAGTCAAATACAAAAGTGATTCAGGACACTATTCTGAAGATGAAATCAACAAATTTCAATCAGGGCGTGGCATCAAAATGGGCACTTACTAGACGGCAATTTTGATTTGAGCGAAACAAACCTGGGGACTTTGTGGAAGGTTCTAACTGCTTGAGTAAGACTAAATCGACTGAAACGAGCCACCAGTTCAAAAAATGGACCAAATTGAAGGATTCAAATGCGAGAAACTTAGGCCACACTTGGTGCAGTTAAAGGCACATGGGACAAGATTAATTACTCTGAAATTAATCCATTGCCCAATTGGGCAATTTCTTTGGAGCCAAAACGTGGTAGACATTTGTCTCTTCACGCACAATACATTTTCTGAGGAACCCATCCCCTCAAACAACATGGCTGCCCGAGGGCCAAATTAGCCCAATCACTTTTAGGTGACTACAGGCACTCTAAACTTGGTGTACTTTAAGAAACCTGGTTCAAGATTAACCCCGCTTAAATTCATCCCAATATGATTGATTTGATTTAAAATGATTTAAAACTTTGAAGAAGCATAACTTAAACCTCACCGTTTTGACATATAGTCATGAAAGTTTGTACTCACCTCACCAGACCCAAGGCAAGGCTTTTCCAATGCCGTCCATGTTATAAAAACAAAAGTTCACAATGGCCTGTATTGGGCTTGGCCCCCAATAAATGCTGCTTGCGGCTTCAATTTAATTTAGTTTTAAAGTCGTGTAGTAAAGTAAAAATTATTGTATTTTGACATGAAGGTGTGAATGGATGCTGTGCAGTAAAAGGCACCTATAGCTTTAACCTTCTCCCAGTAGTTTCCTGTAATGTTCCTCCTGCTTCACTTCAACTCTCCTTGACTTAGCCCGATCCTCTTGGGTTTCGATCACAAAATGACGTACCTGGTACTTTTTTTAGTCTCCCCTCCGTCGCGGTTCCAAGAGAGCTGATCTGATACTTTTGTGTGACTTAAACAGGCTGCTGGCCACTGATTGGCCAGAGAGAGACGCCACTGGACAAGTCATGATGAGCGCGGCGTCCGAGCCGGACGCCCGGCATCTTTAAATGCCAACCTCAGCGTTTAGTCAACTATAGAGATTGATTATTGAACACGGCAGGATCAGCGCACAAGAACACGCCGTGGGGCCATGACAGAGGTGGACACGCTCCTGTGTGTAGCCCTGTCTGTTTATGTGCCGCGTGGATAAGTGTGTCACTGCGGTTTTGCGCATGCGTGCCATGACGACCCCGGCCATGTTGAAGAGGTAGTTTATTCTAGATGGAAACACAACGTGCCTGGAACCAACCCAAGTCGTGGCGTGTCGAGCTGGTACCGTCGGTGGAAAAAGAGGCATTAGAGTACTTAAAAGTTTCTGATTGACCACACCAGAAGTTCCTGTACCCCCCCCCCCCCCCCCATTGCTAGCGGTTGTATGTCGTAAGCTGCCCCTTACGATGCGGCGAGGGCCGTTTTTCTGGTCGTTTTTGTCTGCCCCACTGCAAGCCACCATCCCCGTTTTGTTGTCGCAGTGTGCTGGAGACGCCCCTGCTGCTGTCCGACAGCCACCTCCACCTCTTCCTCCAGTCGGAGCTCAGCGTCCCCAGGATGGAGAGGTGTGCCCGGGGTGAGACCCGCTACACTGTGGCCGAGGCCATCCAGCGCGCCAGCGGCTGCCTCATCTCCTCCAGCTTTCCCCTGGACTACACGGGCAAGGGCTACTGCGACTCGGACTGTGAAAGGTAGGCCGTCGCGGGGGGGGGGTGATTTGACACCATCCACGTGGACGGCGCGTGGGCTTTGCGTGCGTTTCGTGGGCGGCGGGGTTTGATTCTTAAGATGATCAATGCTCTGACACCCGTTGGCTCCTCTTACAGCAGCGCCTCGTCAGGCTTGGGATTTAGCGGCGACGTCCATTCGAGATGCATCGGCCTCCCCTGCCTGGAGTCTTCCAACGGAGACCATGATTTGTTCTGCACCCTCTCTCGTTCGCCCTCGGAAGAGAAAAACATGCATTCTTAAGTTTTACTCGCTGACTTTGTTTTTGAACTATTTCCCCCCCCCCCCACCTGTTGTTATCTATTGCAGTCTCTTCCCTTACTTTGGTTCTTAATTGTGCATTTGTCGGCGTAGTTGTCGACTGGGTTTCCTAACGTTCTGTCTTAAAGAATTAGCCCAGTACTGTCATTGTAAAATATTTTTATAGGTGTATCAAACCTCAAATGGTACTGGGTGGGGGGGGATTGATGTGTGATCTCTATATGCATGTCATCTTAACTGTTGTATTTGAGTCTAGCAAGGGAAATGTGTCTATAATGGCACCATTTTTTAGAATATGTATTTATATTTGAAAAATACCCTTTTTAGTTGTCAATGGATGAATAAATGCCTTTCTTTGAACCGAAAATGACTCTTCTTTTGAACAGCGACCACCATGAATTTCTGAAACCTCATGCACTGGTTTCCCTGCCCAGTAGAGGGAGTGTAGACCTCAGGATATGAGGAGGAAAGTGGAACACTATTTGATCAATGCTAAATGTATTTATCTCAAAACCTGAAGGATTATATATCATCGCAATTGGAGTGGAAGGATTCTGTGAATTGGGAGCCTTTTTGCTCATCTAGTGATTTCATTGTTGGCTCGCTTGGATTTCTTCATCGTGTTTAATCATTCATTAAGTAACTGGTATTTATTGCATTTTTAGTCCATCCCTGCATGGGGGGGGAAAAAAAGGACCCTAGCTTATAGATTTGTCTCCATTCCTTAACAATTGAATAAGTCTAAGATTCAAGTTGGGATGGTACATTTCACAAGTCTCGACGTAATAAATTTGAATGAGCTGGGGATTGTTAGAAAGCCAGCCCTTAATCTGGCCATATATTTATATTAATTGCGTCATGGCTAGGTTCTGGTCTGCTATAAATTAAACTAGTGCAGAGTCTTTCCCGAACAAGATGCCAGGTTTCCAGTCTTCACTATCTGCTATAGATTCTACCAAGCATTCAGCTTGCCAATACGGAAACCCTTTTTTCTCACCTCAGCTGCGTGGTGCAGCTTCCAGGCTGTCGTGAAGTTGTCGACACCGCCTGTGGAAAAAAAAAAACATCTATACAGCCAAGATGAATAGAACCACTGAACCACCACTGACGCATATAAATACTGGCATGATTGCACACATATCTGCTGGTGAGGTAATATTGTGCAGGAGTCTACTGTCTGCTTTCATCACCTGTCATTTTTTTTTAACTCATTGTTTTTTGGTGTGCTGCACTCGGGTCTTTATTTGCTGGTAATTTTGACCTTATCAATGTACACTATGACAACATACTGAACAGGGGCGTGCACATACACAAGCATGCACAGATGTCGAACTCCAGGCCAAGGGCTTTGGATCACACGTCATCTGTACTGTGCCTTCAATATCTTAAAGACACAATTGAAAGTCACGAAACAAGACACACATTGTTCCTTTTTAACTCGCAAAATAATTGTATGCACATGCGTGCATGTGTAGGCCTATATTAAAAGGCATCTTCCTCTTTATAGGCGAGAGAATCTTGCATTGGATATTGAGTATTTACGGGAGACGTCTATTTCTGCTCAGTAATTTATAACTCAATTTCGAGTGTGCATCGATGCGCTCCATACCTCCAAAACACCAAACAAAGCCCCCGGACCCAGTCGTATTTCAAAGCAATTAGGGTGTCCAGTGAGTTGTGAACGGACTTCGTTTCGCTGGTGCTGGGCTCGTGTGATATTTTTTAATTGTTAATTTTCTGTCACATTGGTTCACTTCTCCAGCACTGGTCAGGTGATTGCGTGCCGTGCCTATGGGCAACATATAAAATGTCAAGGCTGATCCTTTGCATTTTAGATGAATGGCAGCAAGTAAAAAAAAAAAAGATATTTCCCAGAGAAAAATTATGAAACCCTACGTCATGTGCAGTTATTTTACTGCAGGACTCTCCCCGATGTTTTTCTTTTCATCGATGTACGAAGAAGCATTCGAGGATGCTGCCAATATTGGTATCCACTTTTATGACTCTGAATTATTAGCTCATTTAGACTCCCACCAGAAGCCACCAGAGAAACAGGCTTCACCCTCCTGACCCTTCAAAAGCACAACAATGGCAAAATCCATAGGAGCAATTAGCCTGGATAGCCTGTGCTTTCCTTCACACCTTTAGTGTATTTCATCAGACATCTTGAACCTTCTGCTCCTCTGTTTACCTTCACCGCCATAACCCCCCCCACCCCCACCCTCTCTTGGGCCCTGACCTCTGCTGCTTGTTTTTACACTGTATCTCTCTCCCTCTATCTCCCGCCCCACCTCCACCACCACCACCACCGTGTTTCTCTCCGTGTCGCTCCGCCTCCTCTCCCTGGCTCTTACCCGACGCGGCGAGCAACGGGTCAGAGGTGGCGGCTAGCATTGTATTTGTGATTATTGCATTTAAAGTGCTATTGCGTTGCAGATCATTAAAAGTCAATGGGCTAGCCTCTCTCTTCCTCTCGCTCACCCTGCAACACACACACACACACACTCACAGACACACGGATACACACACACACACACGCAGACACTTATACGTGTTGAGCAAAGCACACACGCAGGCACAGCCATTTCAAAGTAAAATACGACCTATGCACAGATAAATGTCACTGAACCATCTATCCGTGGATGTTAAAGTCGGCTAATGGAGATGACATATTAGAGGACCAAATGACGGCCATAAAAATTCCCACCATGCTTTGCAGTCCCGCCTGGCCACTGTGAATGTGATAGGTTACGGCGTCGCGCGGCAGCCGATCATCAGAGGGAACGAGGAAGAATTGGCGCGTGATGTCAGCGAGCCCCGCCACATTTGTTTAAATAAAAGGAATCACCTCAAAGGAATAATGGATATCGTTTGCGTGGAATGGGTATTTGAAAAGCGATATATGTTTATTTACTATAAAAGTCAAAGGATTTATGCGAGAACAAACGGCCACATCGTACGAGCGACCCTCACTGCACGAGAGCTCTCCTCCACGGCGTATCGATCCGAGCCGGGAGTGCAAGAGTGTTGAACTCTCACCTTTGACCTTTGGTAGGGCCGGGGCGCAGTATCTGGTTTTTTGTGTGGGTGTGTACACGCAAAACACATGCAGCGCGTCCCTTGTGGCTCTCTTGAACCCACACAATCTTTGCCAAAGCAAAGACCCCTTCCACAGGTACATGCTGAAACAAAACTCCTCCCTCTCATCCTTTCAACCTTCTATCTCTTTATTAATTACTCAACTCCACCCATGCATGGCTCTCCCTCTCTCTCTCCCTCTTACTCCATGAGTGAATGGAGCGGTTGTAATTGCTTCTCTGTGGAGCCGTAATACGCGGCACAAAGGAGCCGGATAGAAACCACATTTGCATTCGAGATGAGCCGAGACGGGAGAGGTGGGGAAGGGTGGAGAAAGAAAAAAGGAAACAAAAAAAAGGGAAGGAGAGCCGGAGAGGGAGAGGGATAGAGCGTTTGCCCTCCTACCCCTGCACCGTGCCGCTCATCAACTCTCCCCCCCCCTCCCCCCCCCCCCCTCCATCTTTTGTTTCGCTCCCTCCATCCCTCCCAACCGCTTATCGGCCCTCCCTTCCCGTTGCTCGGCTCCCCTTGCATTGTCTTTCCAGAGTTCCAAGGTCGACGGGAGCTTGCTCATCAGAGCAGGGTATTGTGCGCTTAGTAATGGCATAGAGGAGCTAATTTGTGTGTGCGTGTGTGTGTGTGTGTGTGTGTGTGCGCGTGCGTGCACACTTGTCTCTTTGTATCTTTCATTTATGTAGGTTTTTTTTTTGATGGGCTGCATGTATCATCGTATACGCACAGATAACTCATTGTGTGTGCGCGTGTGTGTGTGTGTGTGTGTGTGTGTGAGTTAGATGGCTGGTATAAGGTGGGAGGGGAGATGGCAATTAATAACTTAAATGCATTGGATTGCAGTTTTTCACAACCACCAATATCTTACAACGTTCTAGACGTTTGCCAACACTTTAACTCCTGCAGAGCTCTCATGCAGGCATGTGTCAGAGGACATAGGCACTGGAACGCACTTGTTCACACATACACACACACACACACACACCAGCCCACCCGCACACACACACACACGTGCACACACACACCCGAATGCCCCTGAGGATTCTCCGTTTGTAGCCTGATAAGCATTTTTGGTTTTGATCAATACAGTTAAAATGCCAAACAAAGCGTAATTAGCTTTAGGATGGCCCCCGACTGTGAGTGAATAGGCCTCACCCTGGGTGGCTTCCTCTCTAACCATCCATCCCTCTGTGAGTCTGTGTGTGGGTGTGTACTATGCATGTGTCCTGCGTGTGTGTGTGTGTGTGTGTGTATTATGCATGCATTCCTGTGTGTGTGTGTGTGTGTGTGTGTGTTTGTGTGTGTGTGTATCATGCATGCAGACATGCCGCTGGTTTCCCCCACTGTGCGTGGTAACCGCCCTCCTCCCTCCCAGAATTGACAAAGTGCACACAGGGACATAGATTACACAGGGGCTCAAGCAAAGCTCCGGGTTGATTGAAGCCAGTGATGGAGTTGCCCCGTTGACCAAACCCCTCATTCACCTCCGTCTTCATTCCCATAATCATTTGGACAACCTTTATAATACATCTCTGCCTGGTGGTTCCTTTCAATTTCTTATGGGCCAACTCAATCATTTTATACTGCTTTATTTACTCAGGGCGATACATGGGTGGACACTAGAGTGGTCGTAAATTGTCCACAATTACCGATATGATGCGGCTATTTCTTGTGCCGTAATCTATGATGACAAGCGTTGTAAAACCCCGGCCTGGGTGTCAAAGAGAAGAATGTAGGCCAGGCACACGTGGTGCTGCATAATGACAGGCCTATGGCGTAACCTCTGCATCGTCCGAGCTTTTGCTGTGGTTTGGTACAAAAACCGCACAGAACACAGCAGACGGTTCTGCTTCGGTATCCTACAGCGTCCCCCGTTTTTTCCAATTGTTTGTCGTTGGCCCTCGAAAGCGTTGACTTCGGAGTGTGCGCTGGTTGTCGATATTTGGTTCTCTCTTTTGTCTTGATTATAACAGAAATGAACTAAATGAGATCCGTGTAGAAGACCGATTCACCCAATTGTCGTAGAAACCCTCGTAACCAACAGCGGGCGTGTTGACTTACGTCTCGCCAGTAGTGTGCTTTGTGACAGTGCCCAAATGTCACGGTTGCCTGCCCAAACAGTTTATCCCCACCTAACCCGGTAATGCGCCACGTGACCCCAGGTTTTTATCGCTGCATATTTAACAAATGGGTGTCCAAAAAATTGCCAAAGGAAGAATCTTTTGCCTTCTTTAGTGACTCTTTGCTTCTACTCTTCCGTCTCCAATTAAAAAAAAGCATCAAAAAGGGGGCCGGTCCAATGGAACAGAGGGTAGTTTCGTGGTCGTATCTTTTAAAGACAGAGCATGGGAATACGTCTTCATTCCAATCACGGTCGGCTTTGATGACTTCTGCGTGTGTGTGTGCGTGTTTGTGTGCTGTGGTGAGAGCGACGACGGGAAGTATGTGCGATTAAATTAGTGTGTGTGTGTGTGTGTCGGCCTATAAGAGAGAGAAAGAGAGCTAACATGGTAAAAATGTGTAATCCTATAGTGCCGTGTGTGTGTATATGTGCATGTGTGTGTGTGTAGATGGCTGGGGGGTTGGGGGGGGGGGGGGGTGGTGGGGGGGTGGGGTGAGGCAGGGGAATGGGGGGGAGGATTTAAACCCATCATAAAGGAATTCTCTCCCCACCACAACGCGCCGTTTCCCCCACCCCCCCCCCCCACACCTCCCCCAACCCACCCTGCCCGTAGCTCATCCCCGACACTTTTATGCTTTTTTATTTTCAGGCCCATTGCAGCCGAGCCCAGAGATGTGATTTATACTGCCTGGCAGCACGGGCACTGCAGCAGGAAAGACAGATGGGGAGGGAGAGAGAGAGGCAGAGAGGGAGAGAAAGAGAGAGACAGAGAGAGCTAGAGAGAGAGAGAGAGAATAGACAGAGAGAATGAGAGAGAGGGGGAGAGAGAGGGGGAGGGTGGCTGGAAGTCATGGAGCAAGGGAGTGAGAGGGGGATGCGGTGAGAGGGAGAGAGAGAGAGATGGAGGTGAGAATAGGGAGAGAGAGAGAAAGGGAGGTGAGAAGAGAGGGAGACAGGGAGGTGAGAAGAGGGAGAGAGAGAGAGAGAGAGAGAGAGGGAGGTGATAAGAGAGGGAGACAGGGAGGTGACGAGAGAGGGAGACAGGGAGGGGACAAGAGAGGGAGACGGGGAGGTGAGGAGAGAGGGAGACGGGGAGGGGAGGAGAGAGGGAGACAGGGAGGTGAGGAGAGAGGGAGACAGGGAGGTGACAAGAGAGGGAGACGGGGAGGTGAGGAGAGAGGGAGACAGGGAGGTGACAAGAGAGGGAGACGGGGAGGTGAGGAGAGAGGGAGACAGGGAGGGAGACAGGGAGGACAGGAGGATGGAGATGAGGGCCTTTTTAGTGTGAGTTGACGGAAAGGGGGAGCGGGGGGGGGGGGGGGGGGGTGGCGGTGGGGGCTGATGGGGTTGGAGGTGGAGGGGGGAGGAGGGGCGGTGGGAGCTGATGGGGTTGGGGGTGGGTAATAAGAAGGGGGCAGGGTCAGGAAAAAAGCAAGCGAGCGAGGGAGAGAGGAGGTATGATGAAAGAGAGGGAGAGAGGAAAGTAGGAAAACCTTTCTTTCCGTGGCTCTGAGCTTTTTCGCTCTCATCTCTCACCTCCCTGTTCACGATGGACCGCTTTTACACTTTGGAACACCCCCCCCCCCCCCCCCCACACACCCACACACACACACACACGTTCTTTCTCCCTCTTTCTCTCTCCCTCTCTCTCCCTCAA
>NC_140290.1:12473696-12476196 GCF_964030765.1 Micromesistius poutassou | reverse complement strand
AATGTTCTGCTTACTTCCAAGTCTCTGTCACGGTTCTACACAACACAACACACCACACAGTTGACTCCACACACACACACACACACACACAGACCTCCCCCCCCCCCCCCACACACACACACACACACACACACACACAAACACACGCTACACACACCCAAACCCTATCCCCACAGGAGCTTTTAACTTGAGAGGCTAACTGCCACTTCAGTATTGGTCTGCATCTGATGTGGCCTGTCGAAATATTGCCCTGGCTGGCGTTAACTTCCAGCGGGTGTCTGGCCAGCGACGGGGCGTTGGGGGGGGGGGGGTTGGGTGAGGGGGTGAGGAGGAGGGGGAGGAGGAGGAGAGGGAGGAAGGATATTGGCGTTTGCTAGCTTTAGCATGCACGTCAGGGCCATTGGGGGCATGGGGGCTCCCATAGTCAAATGCCAGTCTATAGATCGCCACGGAGACTAAAGATCACATCATCGTCCGCCCGGTCACACGGGTGACACCGGACAGCATGGACGTGGCCGAGAGAGAGAGAGAGAGAGAGAGAGAGAGAGAGAGGGGGTGGGGAGAGGGAGAGCGAATGAGCCCTGCCAAGTGGAGACGATATAGACAGCCACTGTCATTACGGCGACACACACACACACACACACACACACACAAGCTGAAACGACTGCGTTATAGACAAGTGCTGTCATTAGCTGAATCCCTATAGAGCTCAGATGATAACGAGAGAGGTGGGGGCAAGGGGGGGGGGGGGGGGGGGGCTGGCCATGCGGTGTGGGAGAGGTCAACTCCCTTTAATGTCCGTGCACAGGAATGCACAAACACACACACACAAACACACACACACACTAAAACACAAGCACACACAGTCACAAACACACACACACACACACACACACACACACACACATAAACAACCCTCCCAAACACACACACACACACACACACACACACACACACACACACACACACACACACAACACACCCCCACACACACACACACACACACACAAACATACACACGGACACACACGCAAACACACACGTAGACACGCTTACACACATGCTCACAAACGCACACACACATGAACACAGACACACACACACACACACACACACACACACACACACACACACACACACACACACACACACACACACGCAGGCTCACACACACAATAATCTCATTGCCTCACAGCATAAGAAAACCATTAAGATCGTTCACTTGCGTACATTGCAACACGTCAATAGCAACGGGCTCTGCTTGTTTAAAAAATCCTACCCGGCAGTTTAGTTCGCAAACAAATCGTAGCTTTTTCGCCCTGTCAATTCTGCTGCTGCGACCTACTGTAACGGGTGTTGCGAAGATTACAATCTCAAACCTCTCCTTGCCTGGAAGGGACAGGCAAGCCGATTGCATAGTGCATAGTTTCACCGCGTCGCTCATAGCTGTCACACGGCAATGTGCTTCCGGGCTTCGTACGAGGACCGGCGTAGAGTTACAACTGCGCCTTAAGTCTGTCACTGAAACATCTCGATCGCTCTCCCCGCAATAACAGGCTTCTGTATAATGGCGTCTCGTCCTCGAAACACTGGCTCGACTGTTCCTCGGCTCCGACCAACGCCGTTGCGCTTTGAAGACTGATATACTGTTGTCAGCGACCTACTCTCCTCCATCTATCAAAAGCGAGATGCCAGTGCCAAGTCCCAGGAGTGGTTGGAATGGACTGTATATACAGTCCATGTGTGTTAAAGCTCTTCTTTATGGTTTGATTGCGTAGCCCCAGTTAAGGGGGGCAGAGGTTCACTGTAACGTTATACTTCTCGTAAAAAAGCGAAAAATCCAAACCATGACCGCCCTGGTATGGCATCACAGGCCCGAAGTGTTAGAGGTTTCGGTAGCCTGGTGATTAAGTGTGTGTGTGTGTTGGGGTGGCTGTGTGTGTGTGTGTGTGTGTGTGTGTGTGTGTGTGCATGCGCTACCATGACGCCGTGACTTAACCATCAAAGAGAGCGGCGAGCCTCCGTTTGTGCGACAGTTATCCCACAAACGGCTCCCTAATCCCGGCAGTTTGTACTTCCAACAGTGGCCTGTCACAACGCACGTGTGCACAATGTCTCTCCGTACGCTGAGACGGACGGACGGGGGGGGGGGCTGACAGGTCTGAGCGACGCTGTGTTGTTCTCAGGTAAAAGGCAGTGTCAGGTGAGCCCCAACAAACCCTGTGATCGCTGCCATTCCAACCAGGAATCACCCCCCCACCCCCCCCCCACCCCGTCCACCCACCCCTTCAGGCAGGTCGCAGGCCTCTTCCTTTGACACCGAGCCTTTTATTGTCAGGTGCTGAAACCGCAGTTTAGCTTTGGGCTAACCGCGTATGCGTGTGCATGTGTGTCTGTGTGAGTGTGTGTGTGTGTGTGTGCGTGCGTGTGTGAGAAGGTTCTAGCATTGTGCACTGTGGATACGCTCTGATATGCTGACGTACGGTCGTGGCCTCTGGGC
>NC_140290.1:12368696-12468696 GCF_964030765.1 Micromesistius poutassou | reverse complement strand
CGTCGTGTAAATACTCATACACGATTCTCACGATTCTCTCAAGTTTGAAAGATGAATATAAAGTAATTTACGATCACCATGCTTATGTCAAATAGGCCTGGGCCTACTATTCTTCCCGATCGCAGTGATTTCATCCGATCTGTCCGTGTTCTCATTAATCAGGCTCTGCACAAAATTGCAACAAGCGATCAGACTTGAACCGACCTTTCCAATATTCCGAGGCCCTTTTAAGCAGCGCCCTAAAGGCCAAATACAACCCGTACCATCCACAGTGGTATTTTGCAAAAAACAGACCATTCGAGCGAGACGTTCTCGTTGTGTGTGTCTAGTTGTGTGCCGTTGTTGTGGTCTGTAAACTGTTGTTTAGGTTCTCGGCTGCTGTGACACCTAACTGATCGGTGACCGATGCTTGAACCCGGGGTCTCTTTTGAGGGTCAGCTGCGTCTCTAATCCAATCATCGCCGTCCCTGGTGCAGGGCTCTGTGGGGCTGAGGGGTGCAGTGTTTGGATTCCATACCTTATGCGCTGTTATACGCTTTTCAACAATTGTATATGCCGTCTCTATTTACAATAAACCATGATATACCGAACTACAAGTTCGAATATAGAAACCAACAGGAACGCAATGACATTGGTTGTTATAACACAATTATTGTTTGTTATTAAACGAATAGCCTACAAATTCATCAGACAATAACATTGCAAGAGGCCTTTACTAGTCTATATTAGGACTATATTATATTAGATAATAAAATATAATATTATATTACATTATACAATATTTATGATCAAGGTTTGTGTACATTGCATCGTGTATTGCGTAGAGGCCTGTTAATGAAAGCAAAGCAATGTAGTTAGGGGCATTTTCCCAAAATGTATTACACTTTTGTGTAAATGCATTTTTTTTTCTGACAAATTGACTTATTTTCATGAGTTGCTTTTATAAAATAAAGGATATTGCTTATCTTAACAAAGCTTGATATCAAGGAATTGTATGCTATTTTATGACGCTTAATTGTCGCTTTTGTGCCTCGAAAGGACGAAAATATTTCTTCCGAATGAAAAAATAATTGTAACTTCTAAATAGCTCTGCACACATAATTGTGCACGTTCACAATACGCCGGGAGCAGTGCGTATAAAGGCCCTTAAACAAGTTATTTATGGGGACGTGAATGATAAAATACAATATGCAAGTTAATGTAAAATGTTTTACACATGTGGTTCGGGGAATAAATTATGCCAATATATACAGATATTTTTGTTTAATTTTTTGTTTCAAATTAGCTTAATTGTATTCTCTTAAAATGCAAACCGTGTTTTATGTAGCCTACGACATAAAAAAAAAAGTGTGACAAATGACAGTAATGACATAAATATTCACAGCAAATGCCTTAACGTGAACATATCTTGTATGCAGATGTTTCAACGTCCGCATATGGTTAGCAGTTTTTAGTGCAGATGTTGAAAGCCTAATATCTTCATGGTCGTATTTGCGTTATCTCCTTGGCTGATATGCGCACGCGTGCGTAGGCTATTTTTCATGTTTCTTTTTATATGTCAAATAAGTTCAAATAATACAGGGTTGAAAACGAATGATTAAGACAATTTCGTCACGTATCACTAAACATTAATCAATTATCGGCATACCTAATAATATAACACTGGCGTCACTCTTAAAGGCCTGTTTCTCTGCTTCCTTGCCCTTGAATGAGAAGGAGAGGCTCCACGTCTGCCGTGGGCCTCCTGCACCAGACACGAGGCTCCCAGCCCGGCCAGGTGGATTCAAGGTAAAGGTAAACGTCGGTCATTAATCATGGTACGATTTCAGCCCTGCATTCCCTCTCTGGCAAGGACGACTTGGATCCTGCACACAAGGAATTAGCCCCCCTGGAGACAGGAACCCATACTTTGTAGTTAAGAAGGGGGAAAACACAACAAAACATCCGACCATTCGCTCTTAATTTTTCAGTTATCTGGGCTTCTTTCAACAGTGAATTCAAGATATTTCTTTGAATATCTTGAATTCACTTGCGCCATACTCTAGTATAGCCCTCAGCGAATTTCTCCATGGTTGTGTGTCGGTTATACCTGACAGTTGGAGTAGATGAAAACATGTATTAACAAATTTGTGATAGATGTGATATTATACTTACTGCCATAAACCATCTTACAGCACAGTGTTTTCATCAGGTGCGCATGACCGCACGTACACGCAACTTAGCTGAGTCGACACTGACAGAGCCACCAGCCCCTTGTCAATAGCATAACCTCGATTTTTAATCGATACGGTTTATTTTTGTCCTCTCAGTAAGTCAGGAGTTCGATAAGGTTGTCATCACAAATGACGCTGACGTCTGCGCTCACATATCCTCTGTGGATAAACATGCCTTTATTATGCCAATACTGCTGTGCCCAAGGGACGGGAGCGCGCCCGTCTGCATACATTGAAAGGTTCCACGGCGCGCAAAGGGCAACGTTGAGAAATGAACAAGTCTGCTTTTAAACACGTGTATTATCAAGCGAAGAAGGGAATACAGGGTCAACCCGTTGACCAAAGCAAAAAAAAAACTCAGCACCCGTTTTACAAGTAACGCATGACGCATCATCCAGTATCACATAAACTATCTTCATTGAAGTTGTCCTCGACAAAAACACCGATACCAAACATTTTTTTTCTTTTTCTCTAAAATCACTTTAATGCACATGGTTTGACCCGTAAACCTTGCCCCGACGATACGAAAGAAAAGCAAATGCGACGTGTAACATACCCTAAACTGATAAAACTCAGTGTCCAGAGTCCCATTCAAAAGCGGTGTACGCATCATGCAAATATCGCACGTGATCCATCCAGATTGGTATTCGCGAAATAGTTACACATAGATCAGACACAACGGGATGACAGACTGTTAACACTAAATAAGAACATAGAACAGCAAAACAATATAGGCCTGCACGAGGTCTCGTCTCTTTGATTGTGATCATGACATCAAGTGCAATCACTTTGTCTTTGATTTACAACTTTGGCACACATGAGGTATTTGTTTCCTTTGTACATAATATAGTGACACATTCAAATACTACGGATACGGTGGCACATTCACTGTATTTCAGAAATATATTTCAAAAAGGGCAGCCAAACCCATGTTTGGTCATCTCTAATCTAAATGCTTTGGTTTTCCAAACACGGAAAACACATTTTGAAGAAGTCAATTCAACATTCAACAGTTGACATTATTGTCAGTGTGACTGTGTCCATGTGCATGAATTCAACCATAGTCACACATTCTCAAATGTCCGCCATCACACCTTGGATACGTGACTTTGGTAGTCCTGCGTGAACACACACGTGTAGGTTGGCTTGCACCGTTCAGTTGGAAACGTAAGGATCCGTCCCAGTGGAGGGCGTAGGGGATGGAGTGGACGGTGACGAGAGAGACTTCTCTGATGATGCGTCGTCTGTTTTGTCCTGACTGTCTCCCGGGTCGGTGGGAGGAGCTTTAGCCGGCAACAGTCCTTCCTTCTCACGCTTCTTCTGTTTCATCCTGCGGTTCTGGAACCATATTTTCACCTGCGTCTCGTTGAGCTGCAGCGCGGCCGCGATCTCCACGCGCCTCGCACGGGTCAGATACTTGTTGAAGTGGAACTCTTTCTCCAGCTCGGTCAGCTGCTTCGTGGTGAAGTTGGTCCGGACCGTGTTCGGTTGTCCGCCATAGCCGTACTCGCCTGACCTACCTGCAGATGAAATTGCAACCGTCAATGAACGAGCTAGTTGACTGGGGGACCAGTAATACTTTCATAACTTTTCACAATTAGATCACATTCAGAGTGCAGAGACACTTGTTGGCACAACGAGCAGCAGCGCTTGTTCCACTTTTACGCAGAAGTTGGTGTTGGTGTTGGTGGTGCACATCGGAATGTGTTTCTCAAAACACGTCCCCCGTGGCCCCGTTAGTCACTGTTACTGTTGCTTAATCATGCAAATGTGCAAAAAGTAAAGGATTAGTTTACGCACTCGCGCGATAATTTGTTTTGCAAAAGGACTGGTCACCTGAGATTTAGGGGTTTGATTTATGTCCTCTCAGCCCCCGAAAGTTTGGACGCAGTACATCACGTGATCCCAGTATGTTGGCCTACTTTGCTAAAAGAGTTCCAGGCAATTACCCCCCCCCCCCCCCCCCCGGATTTAATTGTTACTTATAACACCAGCATGACACGGCATTCATACATTCACACTACAAGTTCCATACGGTTGTTATCAGGCAGCATAACAACTCCATCTCGACTCGTTGATATCGATATAAGCTACCTCACTCTCAGTAACCACCACGTCCATTGAGCTTCAGCGCCACCCATGACATATTCACACACGCACCTGTTTTAGGAGGGTTCCGTTTGACTTTCATCCAGTCGAACGTCTGTGCGGATGACGCGCCCTCGGACAGAGGCGAGCAGCACGCCTCAAGGTGGCCCGCGTGCAGCGGCGACAGAGAGCTCGAGCACCCGGCGAAGTGGTTGAGGCTGCCCTGCTCGTGTCCGCCGCCGTAGGGGGCTTGGGCGTACTGAAGTTGGCCCAAGCCTGCAGCCCCGTAACCTTGACGATGCTGAGACACCATGGAGGCGGAGATATTCCCAGAGTACATCAAGGGGCCGCACGAAGAGAACCCTGTTGCTGACTCCACTTCCTGGTTGAGCGTGTAATGGTTATAGGTTGCGCAGAAGTTTTGGGGCCCATAGCTACACGCCGGATGGGCCCCGTAAGCCAAACCAAGAGACCCGGGTGTCGACTGGTATGACCCGGCTTGGTGGGAAACGTTGTCTGGGGAAGCCCTGATTGACGTGAACCGGTCATCCGCCGCGCAGTTGTTCAGGGCAACAGCACAGGACTGAAAAGTTGTAATCCCGTGGTCAGCGTGAAATGCCCTGACCGAGCACGAGCCGCCCTCTCCGCTCATCACTGAGTAATCTAAGAAGCTGCTCATTGTCGCATTGTTTTAATCGGACTGAGGGACGGTGCGCCAGGAGACAGGTGGTGACGAATCTCCCTTTTTACCCTGAGTGACCGTGCCAACGTTTACCTTTGGGAAACTCTTTCCCGATCACAAAAAAAGGAGGGGGTGCGTGTGCCGATATCAATAAACGCTTGCTGTCACGTGGCCTGGGGTCAGCCAGTCAGGTACTTGTCCCGTTCCCCTTTCGCGGTGACAGATTGGTGTTTGAGAGGGTATTTAAATTCCACGCGCTCGTCGATCAAGGTGACGCGCGTCTGCACTAATGTATTGGCTGGGCAAACAATGAGCCGGGAGGCAGACGGCACTGGGCAGCCCCAGGGTCGCACGGGGAGCAGGGAACGGGAAAGGTTGCATCTTAGCGGTTTTTCTTGTGAATATCATCACACTGAAACAAGGTATGGCATTTTGGGAATATATTTGATATTTGTGTGTGCATGTGTGTGCGTGTGCGTGTGCGTGTGCGTGTGTGTGTGTGTGTGTGTGTGCGCGCGCGCGCGCGCGTGTGTGTGTGTGTGTGTGTGTGTGTGTGTGTGTGTGTGACAGAGAGAAAGAGAGAGAGTGCGTGGTATGTATGTTGAAGTGCCTGAGCGTGTCACAGAATGTCCTCTGTGCGTGCACCCTATTTTCTTTGTATGCGCGCGTCTAACGGTCTCTTTTTGAGGAGGCGCAGCTTCCATTTGGAAGGCGTGGATGTTGAGTGCTATTGTCACGTGATTGTGATCAAAGCCGTCCTGTTTTATGTGCTCGATGTATGTTCCCGATTTTTGAAAAACACAGTAGTGCTGCGGTGGAGGACTACGATGCAGATTAATAGGACAGGATTTCATATTTCAAAAAATGACAGTTAGTGATAGCATGCTCTTTGTTTTCCCACGCAGGTCATGGTGAAAATGCCCTATTGCTGTTTCATCTTGAGGGAACGTCACTAATGGCATTACGACACGGTATATTGTGCGTTTTTTTTTCCTGGCATAGGGTCACGAGGTCATATGTCTACCATAGACCGCCACGCCAAGACATTTTAATTATGGATGTACACTCATCAGGTGATTTGATTTGATAGCGAGCCCTGTCGCTGGAGTCAGCGCACGTATATTACCCGAGGCGTGCACGTGGGTTGCTGCTTGTCTTATTAAGATTATTTACCAAATAAACCATGATGAGAAATTGGTTTTAATGAAAAGAACTGCTGAAAAGACTAAAGGCAGGCGAATATGTGCGTAGGAGGCTGTTGTATAGAAAAATGTTGTAGTCGCATAGCCGATGAACAGCACTCCAATCATCACACAGAGGAAGGCAGCAGAAAAAAAAAGAGAGGGAGGGAGGGGTGAGAGAGGCTGTCGGGGAATGGATATGCGCCCCTACTGGACGTTTTGCCCAAAAAACATGACACATGCCATAACAAACCCATATTCAGTGTGATTATAAAGAAAAGAGAATAGTTGAAATAATGATTTTTCTAAAGTCCCGCGTTAAATATTAGACCAAATAAAGGGTATTATGGCTTACATCATATATACCGTGTGCATAAAATATTGTAAGTCGACTTACTGAATATATTGCTTGTGTTGTGTTGTTGTTTTTCTCCGGGTTGCATTAAACTAAGATGGTTGTACAGAGTAAAGGTTTTGCTTTAGAAGGTATGGAAGTATGACATTAGCCGAATATAACACCAGCCTGCCTGAAGTGAAAGAGTCTATCTTTTTTACCTTTTCTTATTTATGTATTTTTATTTTATTGTAAACACATAAGTGTAGGCTATTTCCCATAGAGGACCGTTATTACTGGACCCCTATATCGGTCTCTCTCTCCCCATCCCCCCCCTCTTCTCGCCAGCTGCCTCTGTTCCCGAAAAAGAGTGCGTGGGCGCATGAATCCCTGGCTTCTCCAAACTTTGTGCAACCCTACGGCAGAGCTCGGAGCTCCGAGCCCTTTGTGTGAGCACATGCGCAGAGAAAAGGCGCGCTCTCTCGGAATGATTTTGTTACTGGTCCTTAGTTCGTTTCAGTCATTATTGGTTCGAAAATTCTGTGGGGATAGTACTAAAGGAATATGTACGTGCGCGCACCCACGCACGCAGGCACGCGGACGCACGCACACACACACACACACACACACACACACACACACACACATACGAACACACACACACACACACACACACACACACACACACACACACACACACACACACACACACACACACACACACACACTAACCCATGTTCGACTCACACATATGTTCAAACAGTCAATGGTAGCTGCTTATTGTTTCCAGAATATTCGATAAACCAGATACTGGACGCTGATAAACATACTCACAAGGATATAGAATTCAGATCTGTAGATGATTATATGAATCGACCACAGTGTGTTTGCAACTGGTGGTTGTTAGCTTTTTGCACACACACACACACACACACACACACACACACACACACACACACACACACACACACACACACACACACACACACACACACACACACACACACACACATACACATTCAGCGAAGTCACTATATTTCCATTAACAAAACATTTGCTACACTTCAGTAATAGTCCAACTATTGCTCTCTTTACCACCATTGCAGAACCAGCAAGGAAACTTGCTATTTTATTTGCATTATCACACTCTATAAAAATACCCAATATACCTATACAATTTCCATCAGATAATGTATTATTTTTTGATGAAAGTTTACAAGGGGAAATAAGTCGGCCTCCCATGCAATCTGTTTTGAATCACCCCACTATTAACAACCGAGGAGGGATGCAGTCTTAGCTTGGGTGGGCCGCTACTGCTACCACTACTCTCGCCGCGCGATGCGTGTTTAAACAAGCTATAAAAATGAATTATTGCCAAACGTACGCCGAGCCTCTCTTCCTTTTCTTCGTGGCTATGGGAGAAGCATATGAAAATGTAAGAGGGGTTTTATTTGTGCACATTGCGTCACAATTGCTCTCTGTCCGTCTCATTCATGCCACGGCTTGATTTATGAGCTCGCGAAGGCAAACACCCGCGCCGTGTTCGCCGGCGCGTGCACCCAGTGCTAAAGAGTTGTGCACCATGAGCATTCTTGCTAGCTAAGTGGTTATAGCCCACTTACTTTTTATACTCGACAGAGTTTGGATGTTCTAAATAAATGCTTTTAAAGCATTTGTTGTGGGTTTGCTGGTACAATACTCTTTTGTTTATAGTGTTTATTTTGTTTATAGCCCTAAAAATACTATAGGCCTAGGCCTACTATTCTCAGCATAATACAGCCCTTACCGTGGATTACGTTTAAACACCAGTGCAGTCAATTTAATTCAACACAAATATACCACAGGAATTTGTTAAATTTAGAGGATAAGATTAGGCATCTTTATAATGGCCTATTTAAAAAAGTAGGCCTAATAAGTAAAAGTTTTACAATTTTCAAAGCCTATTCGTTTTCTAGAATGGTCTGTTCGAAATGTTCGTAGCCTACTACACAGTACTCTTTTGGTTTTTGAAAAATTATATTTAAATGTATATTTGTAATGACTATGTACAAAAGCATACAAGCTTATTCTACTATTTTTTCATCATTAAAGCCGTAAGCCGTAAATAATTATCTCTGTATACGTATAGCATTTTGCATGAGGTCATTGGGTGCTAATCAATCACATTAACATATTAGTACTTTTAAATATCCTTAAACAGAACAAGTATAAGTGCACGAGAAAAAAGAGACACACGAAAAGGTATTTGTAGCAAGTTAATTGTATTCTAAAAAAAATATTGAAGACATTGGAGCTATACAAAAATAAAAATTACCAGGTTCCATTTGCCTAATATTTTCATATATTTCCCATACACTCAGAAATTATATTTAAGGAGAACAATTTGTAATGGTAACTATATGAACGGTTGTTGTTTTTAATGTTAAATTATAAACTTTCTTCCTTACCTTGGTTTAATCTCCATGTTTAATATAATTAATAACTGTCCCGGATATACAGAACCAGAAACAGAACTAACATTATGGTTAATACCATCACAGCCTGGCTGCACCGTCCCTGATGAAACACGTTTTTGATTGAATTCACTTAATAGTTTAGATGCTGCAAGTCGATCGTAGTAAGAGACTCCGAGAAAAAATAGAAGCTGTCCGTAGATATGTCCACTGGACTGTCCAGTGATTCTGACAAGTCTGGCGAGGCTGCATCGGAGAGCTGAAGGCAAGAATCCGAAGAGAATGCTTGGAAATCGTGTATAGAAAGATCCAGGCTTGTGGGACAGTCACCATTGTCCGGGCCAGATGCAGAGCCGGGGCCTATTGTTGACATGCAGCCTGGAACAGTGGGTGACGGGTTGGAGAAATGTTTCAGATTTTTGTCATTGCTGTTCAGTGGCGAAACTGTAAAGCTCGCAACCTCGCTATTGTGCGGGCCTACATTCTGGAGCTGCTGCGTTGAACCGAGCGGGTTGAGCTGAAAGGAGCAGGTATCTCTCTCCAGCAGGGCCCCGTTCCCAGGGTTGCAACTCTTCTCGTACATTGATCCCTCGTCGTCCTCGTCGCTGTGGATGCCGTCCTCGGAGCCGGGCGCTTTCCCCTCTCCGTTGTGGTTCTCTTTGCTGTGGTTCTGACGCTTGTGCTTCATGCGTCGGTTCTGGAACCACACTTTCACCTGCCTCTCGGTGAGGTCCAGCAGGGCTGCTATCTCGACTCGCCTCGGTCTGCAGAGATACTTGTTGAAGTGGAATTCCTTCTCGAGCTCCAGCAGCTGTGTGTTAGTATAGGCTGTCCTCAGTCGTCGGGAGCCCCCTCCTCCGCCACCACCACTCTCCAGAATCTCAGGCGAGCCTATAATAACAACAGCAGCACCATAAATTAGTGGGATATTAAAGCAAACTAAACTAAAGCACGCAGTTAGGGCTATAAAACACAGTCGGTATAAACTACTGGAGGGTAGTCCACAACTCATTGGTCACTGCAGCAAAATGGCCGCTGGCTCCACAAACACAAGCATACGTTTGCACAGATTATGTGGTGTTATATTTGTGAGCGATCCACGTTGGATACCACATTTTACGCGCAAAGAGATCAACAAAAACGTAAAACAATTAAAATGTGTGCTTTAAAGACAATGGCGCCTAGAAGTAGAGCGGGGATCTAATGAATGCTCCAGCTGCCCTTCTCGGGAAAAGCACTCCATCACTCTTCATTACTGTCACATATCAAAACTCTGGCAATGCTAGGCGGTGAAGGGGCAGCGTTGAAATCAAATAAATCATCGTACAGTAGCTTACACTGCTTCACCCATAGGATTGTTTCCATTATTGAACAGCTAAGTTATATACAACTATGCTTGTCACAACCCAAGGAGTGCCCTTAGCATATGCCTTTTCGGTGTTGGGCCTTTTACTCCTGGGCTCCAACTTAGCAACAGATAGTTAATAAACACCACACTTGTTCCTTACTAATTATATTCCTAATTAGTTTTAATTCAAAAATCACCCACCTTTTGGAGAGAAGCACATAGGTCCATTCGAGATTGTGGTGGCGGTGGAAGTTGGCATGTGGTTCTTCTTGGAGGCTTTCTTCTCCCGCATCCATGGGTACTCCGGGGGTAAGGAGGCTGTGGGCAGTGGACTGCATCCATCGGGGCTATGCCTAGGCCGGCTGTGCCGCGGGTGGCTGCCCGGGTTGAGGCTGGGAATGGTCTGCTCAAAAGGAGGAGGAATAAGTGTCGGGCGTGAAAGCGTCGAGCTCTTGATTGATGAACTTTGAAATGAATCACCGACAGGGGGGAAAGATGTCAGGCACTCAGCAAGCGACGGCTGACTATTGATAAAACCGCTCTCTCGCTCGTATTCGTAATTCATCTCCGCTCCCTGAGAGCCGAGGAAAGTTTGCACGAGTATTTTTATAAATGTGGCGGCTCAGTGAGAAAGAGAGAGAAAAAAACATTTAAAAAAATCTCCTCGTGTCCTTTTTTCCTATTTCAATGATTACGGCCGTGTGGGGACCGAGCTGCTATTAAACTATTGAATTCATGGAGACAAGGTTGAAATTGGACCGAATTGCCTGTCACATGATTACTTCTGCCCAATGACAATTTAGTGTTTAATCAAAAGAAGCCACTGTCTGCCTGATTGATCCAAAAAAACTCTGGTGAAGACCGCCTCGCTCTGTGGGGACGACTGTTTTTATTTACATCTTTGTCCGGTTAGTTTATCCTCCTCTCGCTTCCCCAGTCCACTCCACTAATCTACCAAATGTTTTAAGAATGGCTGACGCTCGGTATTACTGGGAAGTAGCTTGCGGGGTGCGCGGGCTCGTGCACTCCTCTTTCTCTTATTGTTAGAGAATGTCAGTCGAGAACGCCCCCACCACACACAAATCACACCAGTAGCTTTGCCTCACGCTAAGCCTGCGGTCATTAGCCAATCTAGCTATTCATACAGGCGAGTCAAACTGAAAGCCATGAAATAATCTCCCAACAAACGTACAGTAAGAATATCTGACTCAGTGTTAAAGTGCCCATAAATCTCACTATTCATCCGAGGTGCTAAATATAGGTCATACTAACTGCATAGCTCAGGCCCACACACCGAATAACATATTTCTCTCTTAAGACTGAAATGTGAGATGTGATATGGTCCCGATAGATCCATTGACTATAAGAAAGGTCAATAACATTTCATCCAAATATCTAGCAGCAACACGTGAAAGATGCTGGCTACTGATATTGTCTGTAGCAAATCACCGCACCATAAACGGTGTAGGCCTATTATTATTCAAGAATTGTGTGAAAATACAACCCACTACTGTAAGAACACTGCATGTAGTAGGCCTAATACATGTGTAAATAACACAAAATGACACAATAACACAAATGGAAGTCAGCTACCATTTTCTCTAAAAAAAAAAAAAAGTAGGCAGTACAACTGCAGTCGCATATAGGCTTCTTTACATGACAATTGAGCGCTCTGACTCAGGAGATCAGGCAAGGTGTTGGATGCACAAGCAATAGGTAAATCGTATCGTACTGGGGCATATTTGTTATTTGGACCTGAAACAACAATTTAGAAACACTATTTTACTTAAATAAGATGTAATGCTGATGGAGATTAGATGTCTTTACCTATGAGTCCACCCGCCGTGATTATGCGGTGTAATGGCTGCCACTGAATACTCTGAGAAAGCCACCTTTTAGGATGTTTTTTCATCAAGTCTCTTTTCTCCCAAAAACTGAAATAGTGAGTGGGAAAGGGGAAGGAAGAGAAGAGGTAGGCCTCGTTCTGTTTATTGCTTATATACCAAACAAAGAGTCCTGGAAGCCTGTGCGCGATCAATCTTACTCGCCAAAAGGTCTGACAGCTCGGTGCCCTCAGAACACATTTAAGGCTTCTAACTCTCTCTCGGATCAAATGCAGCCAGGAAGTAGCGAGAAACACTGGTCACTCAGATTGGAACCAGTCTCTGTTCTCAGTAATAGGCGGCGTATAGCTGGAGGGACATCTTTAAATATGTTTATAAAAATAATCGAACAACCTGGCGCAAGGATTACCTTGTGACGAGCCACAATGCGCACACGGTAGGTGGAGCAGAAACGGAGCTTTCCATTGTCAATGTATTCAGGGAATTCGTTGTTATTCGTTTTATTTTATTTTAGGCTTACTCTAATGATAGTGACCTTATGGCTGCTGTTGCTTTTTCTTTGGGTTGAGATAAAGCAGCGTTGGGAATTGCAGCCTTTGTGTGCAGGGAGAGGGAGTGGGTGGAGGCATTCTGTGGATTCATGGTCGGCCTACACAGTTTGCCTAACAGCGTCTTGGACAATAATAAGTGAATGGGGAATATGATCAAATAAAAAAATAAAAAATGGACATAATCGTATTTGTGCGTGTAACATCGGTTAGACATCGCTGTTGGTTTGTATCGGAGTGCTTAACCGCGTGTGAGTGCATGCTGGATCCAGATTTGGTCATATACATCATCTCTTTTCACAGGCACACCATGGTTCAATTGTTCTAGGTTCCCCTGCTAACCATATGTTGGGGGCAGTAATGTTCATGCCCTCCAATATCAATCATTTTCAACGGAGAACAGTTGCTACATCAAATGATGAGCAAGTCAGAGTGGAATATGTAACAACACGTTTAAAACATAATTCAAACATCCACATAATTCAAAAGGCCCGAGAAAGGGACGAAAGAAGCGAGGCTATGCCATTTGGAAATAATTAGCTGCGTAATTAAGTAGCCCTACAACAGAATGGCAATTCTGAACGAATAGAAATGTTCTGGTACACATTGGTCTGGTTGGTAAATGGTTTGGAAAATGATGTAGGACTTCAGTCGCCATTTCTTATGTCGCCTATAGCATATTGAATTAGCATTGCCCTAAAATATGTTCACTTTGAATGGTGGGCCGTTTCTGATAACTTTGCTGAGTGTTGATGCATTTCAAATGAGAGGCAGTTTCCTGCATTTACGTTGGAATCGACCAAATAAAGAAGTAAAGGGTGATAGTGTTGGAGTGTGGGGTCTTTGTAGCGCGTCAGGATCTCTAAATTTCTTATTTTTTTGCGCAATTTCTCATTATGCTTTTTCTATTCTTGCAGATATTCAAGAAGGACCTGGGAACCGTTGTGGCTGTGCCCACGCAGTTAAGAATCCGGAGTGGAGGCTACGTGAGCGTTTTCGGGAGCTTAAGAATAGGCCAACATTGCCAGCCTTTTCTCTGGATGTAACAAAACATTTTATCAATTCATTTCAACCAAATAAAAAAAAACGTTTTCTTGATACACACGTGCACAAACCTTTCCTTGTTTGAAATGTGCCAATTCCATATTTGTGTTGTTGTAGCTTTTAATGCTAAACCTCATTTAAATACCTAAACCTTGTTATGAGCTACTTTTGTGGGTCTCTGTATTTTTAAATTAAATTTTACATCGAATAGGCCTATTTAAATTATTATTTTCAATGTTTTGACTTATTCTAATGCTAGCATTTCTTTTTTATTTCGATGTTTTACACTGTCGGCCATTTATGTAAACGTGTGCAACGTATCACATTAAGACTGAAGATAATCTATATATATTTCTTAATTCATTTATTTATTTATTCAAACTGGAGCAGCATGGAATGTTTGAAATAAAAAAAGAGGATATTTATTTCTCTCTGTTCAATAAAAGAAATTGTTCATGTGTAACGCTTCCCACCCTTATTGCATGATTGATTGATTTTACATTCTTAGAGAAAAATAAAAACTCCTGCAAGAAACCCAAAAAAATGACACGCACGCCTACGCACACACTCATGCATGCGCGCTCACACCCACACCAACACACACACACACACACACACACACACACACACACACACACACACACACACACACACACACACACACACACACACACACACACACACACACAGAACCATAGCAGCGACCATAAAGTAGTCTGGTGCTGAGTAACTGATGGAAACTACAGGTAGGTCTATGAATTGGGACGGATCACTTTACGCTCAATTACATCCTCCAAATAATACTAAACTATTCTATTTTTCAAATAAAAAAATAAATAACATAAGAAGGTCAATATGAACAACACAAGCGGGGAGGGGGTGGGGTCATGTGTAAGCTCAAGACCCTCCTTCTGAAAATGTATCATTCCACGTGAACCCGGCTCGTGGTTCCCTATAATCCTTCCACACGTGCAACAAAATGCAAAACACAATTTCTTCAAATGCGGATAAATAAAACGACGGACAGATTCACATTAAAAATGAATAGCATAAAAATATGTTCATAATACCCTGTTTGATTGTTGACTTTAAAACAACAACGGCAAAAGATTAAATAGGCGTATGCATATAATGTTGCGCACCCCCTCATCCCATCCCCCCTCCCCACCCACTGCACAAATAATGCTTTTGTGGAACAATGACACAAGTAAATAGAGACGAATTCAAGCAAGCGTGATTATTTTTCCTAAGCTATTTCACACAAAAAAACTATAGAAAAAACTAAAAGCAGAGAGAAAGAGGAAGCCACAAGGAGGTCGTTGAGAAAGAAATACATAATTTGTCTGGAAGTATAAGACAATGGGGCGGGCTGTGCCACACCGCTACAGATGCGTCAGTTTGGGCGCTTCCTGAATTCTTCCCTGAGAATAGTGCGGCGTAAGGTCTGTGTATGTCGCGTTCGGATCACACACTCCGTGGTGGTGACTGTTGGTGCCCATTGTGATTGCTCCGTTATAGTCCATGTTTGCGGACGGCGGGTGCGAGAGATGCGTCAGACCGAACACGGAGGGCCCAGAGTTGCCTATTGAATCGATGTAGCCTCCGCCAACATACACGGGGCTGCTCTGCATGTGCGTCCCGTAGTTGCCATTGCCTTGGAGAGGGTGCGCGTCATACTCGGGCGTGGCCGAGTCCGTCCCAGCATACCTCTTCTGGGAGGGCGGGCAGTTGTTCAGAGAGCTGTTCAACGGAGGGGGATATGACGTCGCGATACCGTATGCATTTTGGTGGGGTTTGTTGTACGACGTCGGCGACTGTGATTCATAAGGAACACTGTTGACAAGAGAATGCATAGAGTTGAGGTATCCTCCTCCTCCGCCATTCGCGGAACCCCCGGGGCTGCGCGGGGACTGGCCGCCAGGGGAGGGCATCATCCCCACCCCCTTCTGATCCTTCTTGTATTTCATCCTGCGGTTCTGGAACCAAATTTTAATTTGTCTCTCGGTGAGGCTCAGCAAATTGGCCATCTCCACCCTCCGCGGCCGGCAGAGATAGCGGTTGAAGTGGAACTCCTTCTCAAGCTCCACCAGCTGGGCGCTCGTGTAAGCTGTCCGCGCCCTTTTCGACGCCGCAGACCCCGGTGGACTCTTGTCTCCGGGGCAACTCTCTACTGTTAGGGCGGGAAAGTGAGAGGATGTTAGTCAATAATACATTACACCCCTGCACACTTGCGCGCACGCGCACATACACTCACGCACGCACGCACGCACACACACACACACACACACACACACACACACACACACACACACACACACACACACACACACACACACACACACACACACACAAACAAACAAACAGGGAGGAACATAAAGCCAGGAGGGTATGAACTGTGCGGTTTACAAGAGTGTGGAGCGCAGAGAAATGGATCATATACTTTGAAGATAAATACGCTCGGCTTGATTACTCAAACAGAACCTGAATCATCTGATTGTGTGTGTGTGTGTGTGTGTGTGTGTGTGTGTGTGTGTGTGTGTGTGTGTGTGTGTGTGTGTGTGTGTGTGTGTGTGTGTGTGTGTGTGTGCCATCATGAGATTTTGATAAATCCTCTTCCTGCTGTTAAACACCGCGGTTATCTACAGGGTTCCACTAAGCCAATTAACAATTAAAATATAGTCCGCGTGCGAGGGCCTTTTTCACGTTCAAACTAATCACACATCACAAAGATGCACCCTACACCGCCACGAGTTGTAGCCTATAAAATTCGTTCTGGAAAAAACATGACCTCAAAAAAGCCACTTGGAAGCCATTTGACCCCCATCTCTCCCTGTAGCCCATGGTGGTAGCGCGCGTGTAATGGGAACACATACGTTATGTATTCCTCAGGGTACATAAAGTTAGCTCCCATTGCTCGCAACCGACAAGCCTCACCTTCCAAGAGGCTGGAATCTGGCTGCAGGAGCAGAGGTGTATGGCAGACTGCCAAGACCTAATACATTCTTACCGGCCGCTGTGCAAAAATAAATGCACCGTGATATTATAACTCGTCTGCTTTAAAAACAGATATTAATTAAAAAAAAAAGAAAAAAAAAAAGGGAGGGCTAAGTGAATCTATAGCGAGAAGGTGCACTGGGGGCTAATGTGGTTTCCATTCAGCACAATTACTAATATTATTAATTCGATGAATAGGCCTACCAATTAATCATCAATACATTTTGTATTGCTTAACTGCGTAATGAACTCAGACGCTAGATGCTGTATCATGAAGACGGATTGGACTAATATTATTAGGGCAAAAGGAATTTCATATCTTGCTCTTATAATATCCTGACAATGTAGGTTAATATCTGTGAAAAGTTACAACGATCTCCTTGCTGTGATGACGTCACAGCCCGTTTGAAACCCAAATCTGCTCCGTTATAAGCTAATACACCCCCCCCCCCCCAACTCCACAGCCACGCGATAACAGATCGGAGCGGGGGTCGTGGGAATCTAACTGTGAACTGAAGGCTCCATGTGTAAACAAGCGCCTACCGCCCCACTCAGCAAGATCTCTACAAATGAAAATAACGCGACAACTGTTTTGTTTGTTTATTGACACGCAGGGGGGGGGGGGGGGGGGGTGTGCATAATAATGTGTGTTTACTGTAAGAGCGGGTCAAGTACAGGACAGAGGGAGGGGAAACGGGGGAGTGATTTGCAACAGATCAATCTGTCCATTATAAATCACTAATATTGAATCATATCAATAGTTTGCATGCCGAAAGTGTGTGCGTTCGTACATGTGTATCTGCAATTACTACCCATTGTGTGTAGTTGTGTGTGCGTTTTGTGTTTTTGTGTGTGTGTGTGTGTGTGTGTGTGTGTGTGTGTGTGTGTGTGTGTGTGTGTGTGTGTGTGTGTGTGTGTGTGTGTGGTTGTGCGTGTAGGTGCGTGCGTGTGGGCGTGCGGGCGTGCACGCGTGCTTCTGTGGGTGTCATACACCAGGTGTAGGGCCTACCTGAACTGGTGCTACTGGTGGGTTTCTGCTTGGTGTTCTGGCGGGATTCCTTCATCCAGGGAAAGATCTGCTTGCTGCGTGCCGATGACGTCGGCGAACCATTCTTTACACAAGCCGGCTGGTTGGACCCGTTGCTCGTGTTTTGGGCGACAGCGTCGGGAGATTGTGGAGGAGGAGGGGGAGGAGGAGGCCCTGACACCGACACCTGTGCTTGATTGCTTTCGGGATGTACCGTGGACTGGGCCGCCTGAATGGCGGAGGTTCTGTCACAGCTCTCCGCCATCTCCCCCTGTTTCTGCAAGGCCACGGAGCCGTCGGGAGACTGCAGGGAGCATGCAGGTCGATGGTACTCACTTTCCACATGAGAAGCCCGGGGATATTGGACTTGATTGGCATCATAACTGAAGCCATTTGCGCTTTGATACGGGTAGCCAGTGTAAATTGCGGAGCTGTCGTAGTAGGTTGCCTTTTGCATCTCGCCGTTTCCCAATATTTATTTCAGAAACTGACAGGGTCTTGACACCCTTGTAGAATAACATTGGCACCCTGTGATCACGTGACGCCTCTCCGCCAATGGCCTCCTCGGGTGAACCTAGGGTTACAAGAAGCACTGTGAGGAGAAGAAATGGTGGCGATCCATCTTACTTTTCAATACAGGCATGACACGGGAGACTATGGAGGCAAGATAGGGCCAACAGCCCTGTAGACTATTACCGTTTACCTTATGGCTTAAGGAGGGCACAATGGCATGTACTAACCTTGCATTACCATCTGTGCATTACAACGTTTTCACATTTTATTTTAAAACAATTGAATCTTAAAACAACATTGCAACACAATTTTGTTAAAATGTTATCCAAATGCGAACACAGTGTTATCAATCGCTGGATAATCGTGTAGATAATAATGTTAAAGAACATACATGGCTACATATAATGCATTCATAATTTAGTTTAAATGAATAGGCTGTATAGTGCTATTAACGATGCAGCCTATTATTTGATCTCAATTCTCTTGAGTCGTGGTTTAAAACGCATGAACACGCACGTGTTTTTACACCGCACATGCTATTTACGCACGGTTTATTATTATTTGTAACTACAAACCAAACGTCCTATCGTGACAAAAAAAAACAGTGAGCTCTAGTTGCACGGCCACCTGGCGCGAAGCATAAACATTCGCAAAAGTATTTTTTTGTTCTTTGCGACGTGTGAACGCGCCGCAACGAAACCTGAAAAACCGGGCTGCACCGGTGCGTCTCCGCGGCCACAGTGAACTTTTCCTTGCAGGCTCGTAACAATAGCTGCAATCCGTGGCGTTTGCCGGTGGCAGTGGCCAGTCTCAGTGATATATGGGGGTCACCCTACCGAGACAACTCGCGAGGAAAGAGCGGCCCAGTAACCAGCCAGGATTTGTGTTCAGACAGAGAAGGGATGCCTAGATAATCTACCCGTGAAGGACCCCAATAAGTAAATATATATATATATTCCTAATGTCCATATATGCTGTTATTTATTGACGATAAGACTAATCTTGATCGACATAACACATGATTCTTTCTTTGAAAGCAGGATATTCCACTAGGCTTGTTTGAATCAGATGATTATCTCGTCCACGCCAGCAGAGTACAGGGTATAATTAGAATAGACCTCAAATATTAAACCAATAATAAATACTAAACAATAATAACTGCTTGTTTCTAGTTATAGACATTCAAATGTAATACCAATACTACCACACATACTACTAGGGAAACCTACTAAACATATGGCTGCTACTAATGTTACTGACTGTAACTGAGAATAATAATAACAATAATAAAATGAAAAAAATCATATATATTTAATGCCCATAGCCTATGATTTGTGTGAAAGAGTGAGCCTATGATTTGTGTGAAAGAGGCCCATACTTTAAACATGCTAGATTATTTTCAAATATATATGAAATACAAAACTTTTATAATATAATCAAGTAAGAAAACTAGTGAAAATAAGACCAAATAGCCATTATCTCCAACAAATACAAAGATAAAACTCGTTATGCTTAAGGTAAGGTAAGCTTGGCCGACCCAAAACTCCGTAGGCATTACATTAACAAATAACATTATTATACAACGGTTCAGTAGGCCTACTTGATTTCAAAGATAGTATCTAATTATATATTTAAAAGGTAAAAGTGGCATGGCAAATCGTGAACAACATATTCGCAGTGAAGCTTCAATTACAACCGACAAATCTGTAAAAAATCAAACCCATATTCTGCCGTGCCCAAGGTGGGCTAATCCGTTGTGTGCAAATTGGACGCATGACTAAATCGGCTCCACAAAGGATCATCGGGAATAGATACCGGGAATATTCATATGTAACAAAATAAATCTTTCCTTAAAAAACAAAAGCAACACAAAAGACAGACGAGCTCTCTGTGCACTCCACGGTCCACGCGAGAGAAATCTGCTTGCCTGACTGTGTGAACTCTTCCTGAACCGAGATGTAAGTCATACGGTGATAAATCACCGCAAGACACACAAACTCTGCCATTTACAACCGAGGGAGCCTATTCCTGGCCTGCTTACCTTATCCTCTGACGACGAATGCAGAGCACGCCGCAATAATTTCTCATTCAGCGACCAAATCGATCAAAGCAGTAATCCAGATAAAAGTTTAGGTAAATGCAGCTGGGGTTGAACAGCAACAGACTGCGCCCCATAGACCATGCATTGGCGACCACAACACAAAAAAGGCAGAGAACCAGGAGGACTCCTCGTGCAGGAGAAACGAAATCCTTTCACCTTTTCCTTTTTTTTCTTCTCTCTCCTTCTCCTATTTGACGTGGATGGGTAAACTGAGATTACGAAAGCAGGCGTGAGCACTCGGGTCACGACGATAAGCGCTATCTGCCCTGACGATTGAACTTATCACATGCTGCTCGAGCTTTACCCGGGCTTCATACACATATTAAACGTAACCAGGGCTATGCTGGACTATGTCGTCGTTCACAAGTCCACCATGCACACTCACAGTGAACTCCCCCGAACCATAGCGTCACCGTAGACAAGAACAATTATGCAAATTAACCAGCGCTATGTTCAAATCAAGTGACTGCCTCTCCACACCCACTAAATCAGTTAGTGTATGTGGAAAAAAAACACAATGCACACGAGCCCACTGCAAATATGTGTTTTCTTTGCATTAAATGCTATGCGAGGAAATATTAGGGCATGCCAGTGTATAGTGCAGCGTGGAGCGACCGCTGACAAGGGTTTCCCAGGGATTACACAGAGCTTCTATTCACCGATTAATCATTAACCAAGCCCTCCAAGACACTGCTCTATCCTTCTTTTCATACACAAAACGGGCTTTAATGGACACGGTCGCTTCTAGTTTTTTTGGTAGGGGGATATTCTAATCGGATTGCAAACACCCCAAAAAAAGAGTGAGACTGCGTTGCCAGGAAAGGAAGAAGGTGAATGGAATTTGTTTTATTTCCTGTTTCAAAACGACGACTGCTACCAGAAGCTCAGCGATACAAATATAAGGTTTCATAAGGCGGACGGAGGAGCACGCGCGGCGAGGTATCAGAGGGAGAGAGGGGAGCCGACAGCCGGGGAATCCCTCTGCATGTTAATGGTGTCTTTTGTAGACCAAAGGGAAAAAAAACAAGATTTATGTCCTCTCGCTTCTTCAGGCTGTAAACGCGTCAGTAGCTCCTTCTGGTTTCGTCCGAGGCTTCGGGACGGAGACACAACGACACAATTAAAAGTAGAGCACACCGGCGTGGGAGGGAGACAAAACAAAATCACGCATTAGGTTTTTTTTTAGCCAACGTGGCTTTTCCTAACAGGAGTACGGGGGCATTTGTATAATTATTTACTCCGTTGTCTTTTGGTGAAATGCTGATTCGTGTTTCTCTTTAAAGTCACTATAGCTTAAGGGTTAAATGTCAAAGGAGTAGGCCTAAGTGGGTTGCATTGCCGGGGCTGAATAATAAGACACAAACAATTTTGCCTTATTCTGAAAATGTGAGTAAAAAAAGGGGTGGCTTGAGTTGGAAATAGCCAACTATATTTGGGGGAAGACCATGTGAGAGGCCGAGAAAGTATCTTCCGAAGGAGTAAGGCGCCCGCTCTAAGAGGTACGATTCCCTTCGTCATTTTTATAGTGATGAATGGCGCGACAAAGACAAGTGGACGAGAAGGGATTATTGCTATCAGCCTCCTCGCGGTTCTGCCGCTGCAGCGGGGAGGAGATGTGCTGAGGCCGCGCGCCTCTCCCTGTGAGCGCCTTGGCGGGCGCGCGTGTCGCGTTATTATAAATTGAATAAGGATATTATCACCGAGCATTCATAGCTTAAAATCGATACAGATATGGAGCTGGGCGTGTGGACTTACCGGCGGATAAGCAGGCTCTCTGGACGACCGTACCAAGGCCTGCTGCGTTCACCTCGACAGTGGTCTGAAACAAAGAGTCAGAGCACTTAGACTAACACTCACACGCACAACAGTTTATACTGCCATAATATGTGTGATATTATTTATGTAATTTTGGTTTTAAATTCATGCTTTGTTTGTTTAGTCATAAGCTTCAAAGCAGCTTGGGCCTGTACCTACATCCAGCAAATCAAATATATAGGTCAACCAATGTACTGTTTATATATGGAGTTTATTTAAACATTAGTATTGCGATAATTCGAAAAAAATACACTAGGCCTACAGCAGCAATTAATTAACCCGTGAATTATATTATTTATATTTTGGTTGCTTAAATAGTCTATAATGTCTGTTATCAGTGCAGCTAACAATGACGAAAAAATATGTCTGAATCACAAGTCTCTTTAGTAAGGGCCAGCTCGTTTATAGCGACACACACGCGTTGTGTAGCCTAGTCTACTAACACAACAACAACAACAACAACAACCTGAATCACATATAGCATCGCACTGAACAAAACTCATAACACAACTTGTGCTTATTAATTAACAGGACATGTTTAATATTTTTTTTTTGTTTCTTGTATTTCCTATACCACTATGCTGCGAAATTGATCGAATAGTCATTAGTTGTCGCGCGGCGGCTTCCCTGAGTCCCCGCGCCCATAAATCACAAGCGGGCGTCGTGACCTCAGCGCGGCCGCGCGGTCCTCGATTGCACTCCGTCTTCCATTATATACTCGTTTCCCTCGTGGAGCGACACAATCCTACTGCTTTCCCTTACTTTTTAAAGCGGCTCGCGGTTGATTTATCATTTACTCTACAAATCCATGTAAAGAGACAAGATTATTGCACAATTATAGGAAGGACTTTAAGGCCTTGGTGTGGTACATTGTAGGACAGGCGTTCAAATGAATGCTTTGCCCGAGTCTGTTTTCAAAAACAATGTAGGGTAATTTATTGCTCATCAATTATATATTGCAAATAAATATTTATAATAATTGAGCATGCAAGTACAAGTCATTGGCAAACCTGTTCACAATAAATAAGCTGTACATTTTAGAGATCTGTTTATAATTGGTTTGAAAAGCTTGCTACGTTAAGGTGCATTTGTTAAATCCCCGATACCTGCAGATATATCCTGATATTAATAGCCTCCTATTACGGCTCCTCTTGCAGCCAGGCGAGGAGCCGCTTCTCTTTTCTACTGACCACAACCTCGCGCGGCCATAACTCACGACAATAATGAACAATCGGCGGAAATACCTCAAAATAAAATCCATCCTCCCAACGAATGGACTCGGATTTTGTCCTCGTGGAAAAAACATATCCGTCCGTGAAAGCAGTAAAATACCATCCACAAAAACCGCGATTCTTCCTACACCTTCCTTTCCCAGTATCTCCCTATTTCTCTCGATTAAAACAAAGCCCCGACCCCCCTCGCGGAAAGTGGGGGTAACTTGCACATAATCAGCATCATATGCCCGCACCGGGACAACGCTTTTCCTCCCCGTGCCATAACACGGAACATTATTATGCGTCCGCTCACGTGACGCAACGTCAACTTAAATCCCTTTTATTTGAGTCCGTGAATCATTAATGGAGGCAGTCGTTGCCCCCGAGGAGAAACGGATCCGTTTGGACGGAGAAAAAAGAGGGTTACATGACATTACAATGTATCTGGCAAGAGGAGCGGGTCTCTCGCAGAGCAGCAGCAGCTTTTTCCACATGTCGCCCCATTCAGATGAGAGGGTGTTCTGTCACTTTTAAAGTGCCATATATTTACTGGCCATTAGCGGTAAGTGAGCTTAGTGTGCTATACCTGCTCTATTATGTGCAGTTTAAATGCAGCCGCATCGACTGCTTTTGGAGTAGTAGTAGTAGTAGTAGTAATAGTAGTACGTTTGCGCGGCGAGGTGAGACTATTCGCACTGAGGAAGATGGAGAGGATTGTAGCTTCCAAAACATCCCTTTAGGGTGTCCTAATTAGGGTATTACAACATCTCCTCTTTAGGAAATCAAGGACCTACAGTGAAAAGCCCGAAGCGAGTAGCCTACTCAATGCTTCCCCTCCGTTCTTTACTCATGAGTTATGCCATAGCGCCCTGTGTGTGCCTCCGCCGTGCGTGATGCGGACGCATTATAACTCACAGCACACAATAGCATTACCTGTTGGGTCTTCTGAGAAGACTCGTGCGCCGCGGTGGTCCTAAGTGGTACATGTACCTATAGCCTCTGTCAGTCAGCGGTGGGCTGAGAGTGCAGCTTTAAATACGAGACCACCAAACATGAGTCCGTGACCCCACGAATTATAACTGGGATCACCATTCCACCTACATTGACCTGCGTGATTCCTATGATCATCTGAGTGATGTAGTAGTACATTATAGGGTGGTGCAAAGGGGAGTCAGCGGGCCGGTGCCAAGAGTAGGCTATACGATATCTAAAATGACGCTATTAAAGGGATCATATCGTATATTTTTTATCGGCCAATAACTTGCCAACTATGTCTATATGAGTCTGCCCTAACTATGGATATAATTTGTTTGATTGTTTGCATCATTGGTTATTTGACCTCTTGGATAAGTGTTTGACCTATATAGCTTCTTGAGATATTGCCAAAACGTATTGACCAGAAGACCTCTCTTTCTGTGTCTCTCTCTCTCTCTCTCTCTCTCTCTCTCTCTCTCTCTCTCTCTCTCTCTCTCTCTCTCTCTCTCTCTCTCTCTCTCTCTCGCTCGCTCTCTCTCTCGCTTATTTCCCGTCAACATGGAGTTGCAGGCGTGGAAAAGACCAGCCACAACTATTAATCATTCTGGGCGGACATGAACATCACCCCACTCCCACACCAGCCTTTGTCTTCTCAAACTACAAGTTGAGCAGTAAACTTTTAAAGGCACGGGCTGAAGAAGAGCATATCTTTCAATGCATCTACACAATGCAAATATAATGGCCGAGAGCACCGAACGCGTAATAGATAGTTTACGCGTAACACAATTTAGATAGTTTACGCGGAGCTTGATTGTGTTATGGAGCATGCTATTTGGATGTCGTGGTTACGTTTGTACTTTCTTGTTCTCTTATTTTATTTGTGTACTTGTTTTTAAATCGCGGTCCATGTGTTTATCCAGGATCGTCAACAAATCCAACCGGAAAGTTGGGGAATGCTGGAGGCGCTGGAGAATGTTTGGCGAACGTAACGCAGGACAGAAAGCAGACCCTATACTCCCACGCAGCCTTTCGCCACCGCACCTGAACTTTTCCCTGACCCGGGGAGAGACAACCAGTGTGTGAAGTTTAAAATCAAGAAGTCGTGGAAAAGAAGGCACATAGTCTGTCAAGGACATTTGTTTTACAGACAATCGATCTTATTCCTAAGAACGTATACACTACCTTATAAGACCCATAAGACCTGGACCCTAACTGTGGTTCAATTAGTTGGCAAATATTATTTGAACGTATTGTTTTGATCGTTTATAACACTGCTCCTTTGTTTGAATAGAGGTAGATATGCAATCGCAAATGCATATTTGCTGACAACTAAAGCGAACTAAAGGCGCAAACCACTTGTCACCATTCTCTCTTTGGATGGCGGCCAGAGAGCGCTACATATCTCCCCACAATGTTGACATCCGGAGGTCTAACGAGTAGGCTTAGGTTACCGATAAACTCCACTAAAGATAAATGCTATACTCGAAGGTTTACAACCGCCAACATCAAGGCTAATGTGAAATTCAACAGTTAATCTAGCGCCCTTCTGGTTCACTGTTTCATGGCAGAATGAGAGTTTGAATGTGTTTCAATGCTTGCACTGCGAGTCGTTCATGGTTGTGAATTGTTTTACTAGTTTTAATAAAGAGTCAATATTTGTTTGTATTTTTTTGTATTGCATTAGCTTTTTGTATTTTTTTCTATTTCAAAACTACAGAAACGATACTTTTTAAGACCACTAGAATTTCAGGTAGGCCTACTAACATATTATGCTAATAACAAGCTCTGCTTAAATATTAGGACTCATGATAATAGTAATAATAATAGCATACAATTCATAAATACAATAATCATACTAATAATATATTAATAAATAATACAAATAATGACAATAATAATGCTAATATCACCAATAATCCGTATAATATAAAGACGTTGTAATGTTAAACCTCCAAATTGATTGTCTTCTGTCCCTTATGTGTTCAAGCCTTTCAGATCTTTCATGGTACTTTAAAATAACAGTTAACTGTCATTTTAAAGTTTTAACACGAAGTTACACATAAATCATATGAAGAAAGAAGGAGGTGAAACAGCCTCACTTTAGTTTGTTTGAACAAATTATACTACTTAATCACCAATGCAACGCAATAAGCTATATTTGTTTTAATTCGACCTATGTTGTTCACCAAGTTCCAACTTGATTTAGCTTTTGTAATCTAATTTATCAACTGCTTGATTGTAACACAGTGGATTCTTATTGTATGATATACTACATTCAGGGCCTCATATTTATAAGACCAATGTTCATATTTTGAACCCCCCGTTTAGATTTTTGTGTATTGGTATTTGGCATTATCATTGAGCACATGAGCAGGCTATAAACAGTTTATACTACAGCTAACCAGACAATAATATACATAGGCCTATCCAATTATTTAAAATCACACAGACACTAGCTCAGCACCCAAAACTTGTATTACTAAACGTCGTGTTTGTCCCTTTTTTTCATAATGATAACATGAATGGTTAGTCGCCCGGAAGAATTGAATGAACGTGCGATGATCATAACACAAGGCACCAAAAGAGACTATTTCGTTTTGTTTTTTACACGTTACTCTTATGTGCAGGTGAGCCTACACTACATCCTTTTGAAGTCCGAAAGGAATTGCAGAGAATCAGAAACATACTCACACAGACTCACGAAGGCTCTTCAACAGGGACGAAGGAATAACCTAGAGCTTATCACCAGAACTGTATCTCGCACACTGCCGAGGATCACTTCAAATGGAATTACGGCCGAATTTCATATCTATTTCTGACCCGAGGGCATTCATTATTCATCGAGTCACGTGGATGAGCGAATTAATTTTTTAGAACCCTGGAAGTGACCTCCATTGTGGTATAAAATGAGTGGAAATCTTGAATCTAACTTGTTCGACATCTTGATAGGTTGTGTAAAATGGGTGCCAATCAGGTCAAACGCCATTTCTTTTGCACATCCCTACAACTGTGCGTGAAGTATGCCCTGAATGATTGTGACAATAGAAGATAGTAATTTAGTGGCCATTATATGACGATTTCATATAATGACTTAAGAATAAATGCAAATGACGCAGCTATGGACTCTCACGCCCAGAACGGTTGTTTATGGCCTATCCGATTTTTCAATTAGGCCTAGTGCAAGGTAATCGGCAATCTATTGCCCAAAGATACATTAGCTAAAAAGAGGGCTGGAATTCATACCAAAATGTAAGTATTTTGTTTGTACATATGCATCCTGGCCATCAGGTAAACTCTTTCCGTAACGAAATGTGTAGAAAAATTAAAACGTTTAGTTATACAAGTCAGACATTGGTCTACAAATTTTTTCAGGGCATTGTTTGTTGAAGAAAACACGAAATGAAAAAAAGCCAAAGTGGTATTACACTGATGTATGATCTGAACATTGTGAGTGTCTTAAGGTCAGGGGTCAGGAGAAGGGCTGCGCGTCGGTGATTGGTCAGTGACGGTTGTGTCCTCTGGTTGAACTTCCTATTGTTTGGATGTAGCAGGTAGCAAACAACAGTTAAACATTGATTCACGTATGTGTGCTATGGACTTTACAAAAAAAAACTGTTTGCTGGATCACTATAAACCCTTTCGATGTTTAGACCTAACGCGAGTAGTGGAATTAGCACCTGAAGCTGTTTCTGCAATAAGAACAAATAAAGTATTCTATAACGCGTACGATTCAATAATTTATTCGATGAAAACGTCTATAAACTTTGAAAGGGATACTTATCATAACGTGGTGACAGATATTGCTACAAAGTCAGTTGACAGAAAAAGACAACATTCGGGAATGAAACAAATGATTGGGACCTCTTCTAAAACAATTCATCCGTGCTGTATTTTAAGAACAGAGGAGGGTAACCCTTCTTCGTGTTTGAAATGAAATAGACACCGTTTAAAGTAGCAAATAATATCAATTGCTTTTTTTTTTAATACCCTTACAAAAAATCACAAACTGACTACTCAAAACAACGAAGGTGATGAAACTGACGGACGATGCCCTAATACTAAATAAAAAAAAATACGAAAAAATATATTATCCTATGCAATTGGCCCGTGTATAATTATTCATTATTCGTCATTTCTATATGCAGATTTTTCAAGCCATATCATTCAGTGAAGGATATATTTATTTCACAAGAACAGCTATTTAGCCTACATTACAACGACAATTATTTCGACAGAACATACAGATATTCACAGTTTAGAACACAGCACGACATGTGGAACACTATCACGACTTAACTAGAACGACAAACATAATTCTAAAGACAAAATGTTATTTTCATTGTGCCTTCTTAGTGATTTGTCTATATACATCAGATGCAAAAGTCACCTGGGCTACATTCAACAGTAAACCAACACACTCTCTCTCTCTCTCTCTCTCTCTCTCACACACACACACATACACACACACACACACACACACACACACACACACACACACACACACACACACACACACACACACACACTCACTCACTCACTCACTCACTCACTCACTCACTCACTCACCGACACACAGACACACACACACACACACACACACACACACACACACACACACACACACACACACACACACAATCTCTCTTTCTCTCTCTCACACTATCTCTTACACACACAGAAAAAAAAACTACAATGTTACTCTGCATGACCTAGAGATTTGCTATATATCTTTCAAGTATATTAGACTTTTCCATGAGCAATACAAAAAATTATAATACTGATAAAAAATGACTTACGTTTGCCTCACTTCATTTACACTGTATATTAACCCAAGTCCTTGAACGTGCGTTCCCCTTTTTTGTATCATAAAATCAAACAAATACATGTACACTTCAGTTGCCGTCTTGGGTGATTAGAGGTGAATTTCAAGCTTATACGACGAGGACAAACGAGGAGCAGAGGTGGTTTTCAAGGATCGATGGACTTGTAAAACCCAATGGCAGAAGTTTGGGAAAAGGGTGGGGGAAGTGGGGGGGATTACAACATGTGTAACACACCGGAAAGTCGGTCCACAAAAATTTCCACTTTTCTAATTTGCATTCTCAGTCTGTGTTGTGGTGTGGGTTTGCTGCGGTTCACGCACTATAGACTGGCGGCACACGGTGTAGGCACGAGCTGTTGGCCTGTTTTGATCTGCTGCTGCTGGGCTCCAGAGACTGAAGGCGAGGCTGTGTTGGAGGAGCGGATCTTTGTGTTGGGCAGCTTGTGGTCCTTCTTCCACTTCATTCGCCGGTTCTGGAACCAAATCTTCACCTGGCGTTCGGATAGACACATGGTGTGCGCGATCTCCACCCGCCTGCGTCGGGTCAGATAACGGTTGAAGTGGAATTCTTTCTCTAACTCAAGAGCCTGCTGGCGAGTGTAGGCGGTGCGGGATCTCTTGGGCACTCCTCCGTTGTAACTGGCACTGACTGCAAAAACCATGCACATGCAAAGCAAGCAGGTGTTATGTGAAGCGAATGGTTTTCCTTCCACAAAAAACCCCATGACTCTATGTAAAATGAAGGCATATAAGGACGATGTAACGTTAATGGCGATAACTATCCCACTTTTTGCATCAGGTTCTCTCCCGTTTCGAGCGCAGAAATGCGCTTAATTTGGCGATGCCGTCTATGTTAGAATTCGTACCCAGGGATAGATTAAGCGTACAAATGATTAACCAAACAGCAGGACTAAATATCATACTTTGGCTATGGTCCACCCGTAGAGGTAGTTTCGGTTAAAAAGCAACAAAGGCACATGGCCCAGACAGACGAACACAGGCAATAAAATTTACGAGGGTCCTTAATTACCGACCCTGCTGCTCGATAGTCGTAAATTGCTGTTGTAAGGGGCGCTACTAGTGCTGCCTCAATGGGTTTGCGTATGTTCCAGTGGTCGGCTCTCTGTGGTTCTACCATTTAACTGTAACGATAACTCACCGTTACTAACGTGGACCTTTTTCATCCATGGATAGACCACCGGCTCCTTGCCCTTTGGTACGCCGGGATATGGCTCATTTGCAAGGCTGCAGTCTTTGCTGGTGTTCGTCCCTGCGCCGCTCTCGGGAACCGTGTTGAGGCGAGTACCGTGGCTCTGGGGGACGGGCTGCGGCTGTGCGTGATGCCCGTCGCTGAAATCGTCCAGTCCGTTGGTGGGGACATTGCCGTAATCGTAGCTCGGATCTGTGTAGTTTGACCTCGGATAGGATGCATCGTCGTGATGGGGAAAACCTGTATCTTTTTGCCGTTCGTAGTAATCCCCGGGCGTGGGGATGTATCCGCTTTGTTGGTATTCGTCGCATGGAGGAAAGGATGGTTCGATATAGTTCGAGTTTATCAAATAGGAACTCATGGTCATTAATTTGTGAAGTGCAACAATACTAATTTTTATCGCGCTGTCGTTTTTCTGATCTCCACAAAACCCTCCTACTCCCTGTCAAATGTACAAAGTTGTCTGGTCACGTGTAAAGCACCACCAATCACGGTGTCTCCTGTGGGCATCATGTAAACAGGAACCAATGGAAAGCATGGCATTTTGCACAACGAAAATTGCTCGGACTAGCTTACGTTGGTGTTTTCCTTATTAAATCAGAGTATATAAAGAAAATCCAATCAAGCGACTTGTTTACTGCATGGACCAAAGTATGGGCAGTGTCCGCCGACCCTTATATAGTCCTGTATCCGAGAAAATCCAGCATCCCACTCTATGTGAAACCAAAGTTGTGGATGGGAATGCACTTCTTCACAAACAAAAGAATATCTCTGATGGAACATTAAATGCATTTTAGGTTAGCGTGCGTCTTAGTGCACAGCTCTACACATGGGGCTGCAAACTGGCAGCATAACAGGAAGAGACAGTCATTTGAGCACGTTGTCACGTTATCAATATAACAAAATAAAACCTTATGTTTTACTGATCTGAAAGAGAAAGAGAGAGACTCTCTGCGAGCAGCAGGTTTTACATTACGACATTAAGAAACCTTTGACTCCCTACTCCCTACTTCTCGTGAGCGTGAATTTAGAATGTTGCTCAGGCAACATCAATCTAAGAGGTTTACGCATTACGTCATTAATAAACAATTTCTCCTAACAAAAATAAAGATAACTACATTTTTCCTCCTCGGTTTTAGCATATATTACCAAGCAATGGACATATACGCACTGTAACCATAATCAAATATCTTTCTGACATATAATTTATTTTCTACCCAATCCAAAACGCTGTACCGTTTTGTGTTTTTCTCTTGGATGAACAAGTGCATGTAGCAGCACACACGCTGCCCTCGTGCAAGCCCCCTGGTCTTTCGATAGTAAGATAGTGGGATTTACACTGCACAATAATATAAGTGGATGACCTGACGCCGTAGCACAACAACTTTCCCTGCAAGTAATTTGTGACTGAAATAGAAGCCCTTGAATGAAATCGAGTTGAGTAAAACAATGTGCAGAGACACCCTCATGCAACAATAGGCAGTAGCAATTAGGCCTGCTTTAGTAGGCCTCTATAAAAATATGAATAATATATAAGGGGTAACCAACTATGAATTAATACTAGGTATTGTGCTTATTTTTGTTTATGCTTATTTATTTATTGCTGTTATTATTACTATTAGTATGGTTGTTATTATTATGTTCATCATTAAGGTTGTTATTATCGTTATTATGAATGATACATATCCTTTGGATTGAAGCCGTAGAAGATGGCAATACGTAGAGGGAGAGGTCTATATTAACAAATATTCTTACATTCCTATGAAATGAAGATATGCATTCAGGCTCCGGAGAATAAAATGATCCAGATGAAAAGAGAAAAGGCAGACAATAAACCAACGAGATAAATATAGCAGCCGCTGACCGTATTGCTCCTCTGCCCACAGTGTCACGCAAATCTCCATCTTCACAACTTGTTTCTTCACATATCCGCACAGAACAAATCCAACGTGAACAACTGTGTAATTCCCTTTGAGCCAAAGAGACTTTACAGAAGTTATCCTTAACTGTCCACTCGGAGAAGGCCCCTGCGTCGTGAAAGAGGACAAACCTCGGAAATATTGAAAGCGTTCTTTCCCCTTTTTCTCCCCGCCATTGTATTCGTGGCCCTAAACAGAGATAACTTCTGCTGACCCCAGAGTGACACCGATTCCATTTTGTTTCTGATTAATCTTGGGCATTGACAGTCTTTGTTAAACAACAAGGCGTGCCCTTCTCCAAAGAGGCGACATTTTCATATCTGTTAGACGCAGTGACCTGGAGTTCACCCCGGACTTGGACTTCACAATCTCCAACGTCTGCCCAACTCTGGGGGAGATGGGAGAGCACTTAGCGTGGGTCAACACCCAGGGACGTCCCAACAAGATACTACAATTCTGTTGAAATGCCACGAAGCCATTTGAAAAACACCAAGCGTGGTATTAAACTGCTTAAAGCGAGGCGAAAGCCCCACGAAAATAGTAAAATGTTAAATAGATATATTTGCCTATATCATTTGGCAATTATTGTCTCTATTTTTTCATGTTGAATACTTTGTATTTAATTCAGTTATTTGTATCATGTAGCTCCAACTTGACCAACAATATCCTCCAGCTCGTGAACGTAGAGGCCAGACCACGTTGTAAGGTGAATTCTTTTTTTTTTCGTTTAACATAGTATTTTTCTGTCTATTTCTTTTCTACTATAAACTATGCATATTTTAATGTAATATACCAGAGCCACCACTTGCTGTAAGTGAATTCAGGTAATGTTTTTTTTAATTAAATTTCCTTTTGTTTCACCTAACTCATGCAGAAGCGAATGGTACCCCACACATGGGCAGTACCCGTATACTCCGAAGACCACCTAAGAGGCAATTTATCAACATAATGTTACAAGGTAAGACAACTTCACATGATATCTAAATTTACAGTCTGCTGCCAACGTATTCTATGTATCAGAGGGTGAGAGATAGAGAGAAGGGAATGGACTGGGTCAGTGTGACTATTATCCACTTACAGTAAGTCATCCTTGCGTGAATGACGGCTATCTTTTTTTGACAGGTCGGTCTACTTGTTGCTGTAGCAAGGACCTCGGGATAGGTATTAAAGTATCAACTTTGATTAATGTGGGGCATACTTTGTCAGTATGCCTGCAGAATAAAAGCCTATTGCCCTATCTTGTAAAACTGCACAACTTGAGCTAGGCCCTAAGCTTATTATAGCCCAGTTTATTGTGTCAAAAAGCCTATTGAACTCTTTTAAGTCTATTGAAAAGGCCGAGGTAAAAATGAAGAAAGTGCAAATTATGTTAGAAGTTATTACAATATCAAATTGTACATTTGCTATTTTGAAAATTGGTAGGCTCTTAACGCTTGTGACAGGTTATGTTTACATCAAACTAATCCTAAATCCAAAACACGCCGGTACTTGGGAAAGCATATACTGTGAAGTGAATGTCTATTTAACTGATAGTACATGACAAAGACAGTGCACTGTACATGTAGGTGTTCAGATAAGTGCTGTGACGATAGCGACACTTTAAATATTGCTTTCGCTATACATTCCTCTCCTGTAGAAAGGGAGAGTTTCCACCAGGCAATATAGAAGCTGAGCCTGAGCTAAACCATTCACTCTATGGGAGAAACACCATTTGCTGTTTTATAGGCCTACTCCTTTGTATGTCGATGTTTATCTAAAGAAAACAGTTTGTTAATGCTCCGTTACCACAAACCAAGCAACCGTGAAGCTAATGCAACACCGAGCAGATGTGTAGGCCTAAGTAGGCATAGTAGCCTAGTCAATGTGAATATTACACTATAACCAAATATATGAATATGACGCTATAACCAAAGTTGAGAGTAATACAGTTTCATGTGACGGATTCAACGTCAAACAAACACATTTATGAATACAATTTGTGACAGAAACAACCATGCAAACAAGTAGCCAATATGATCAAGACTAAATAATCAATACAAAGCCCAAACTTAAAACTATGTAATATCCTGGCTCTGACTGGTCTGCTCAGTTTATAAGAAACAAAAAATAGGCCAGATTTGGATAACGGGCCTTTAAAGACGTTTCTTTGGAGAAACATAGGCCTGTTTGTTGTGATCTAAATGAACAAACACATTATCATTCACAGCCTTTATATATGTTTTTGTAATAACTTTCTGGGCTTAAATAGCTGATATTTATTTATTTTCATATTTTTATATAAATGTTTTTAAAATGTGTGTTGTTCTTTTTTTTATTAAATATTGTGACATAAGCTAAGGGATTTAACATTGTTATCTATTCATAAATCTGTAGGCCAGCCTATGTTTTCCATATTGTATGAGTTGAGTTGAACATATCTTTAAGAATGCAGTCTCACGCAACGGACCTTTGTCAACGCACAGACTTTGCCTTTTCTATAAGACCTTTTTTTTTTTCTTTTTTTTTTTTTAATAAAATGAAATCGAAAGTATTCACATTTGCACGCCAATTATTTTTTGCTGATGATGTTGTTGTTGATGTGTTGATGTTTAATTACTAAATGTGACCTACGCATGTAAAGTGCGAGAGAGAGGTGCTCTAGAACCATGGTATGTAGCCTACAATATCTGATTATTCTCGGCGTATTCTATATTTTGTATTTTGTGTGTTTCATTTTTATTTGTATTCACATTTCGTCTAATGGTCATGTTTACAAAACAGGAATCGAAATTCTAATACTATACTTGAATCGAAACGATGTACTTCACTTGCAATTTTTATTCTATGTATTATTTGATGACAAAGGGGTCCGTATTGAAATGCGTTATTGTCTGCTACTCTGCGGTAAAAGTCCGATAGGCCTACGTGAACACACATTTAAAAATATCTTCTCCTGTGTCAACATAAAACAAAAACACAAAACAACAAAAACACGAATTAACGATACTTTGTATACGTTACCAAATAGCCTACCGTTATATTTGATCAAGATAAGGAAGTCTAAGTGTTTTTTAAAGGATCCACGGACATCATTTGGGCCTGCAGGCCTATCCATTACCCTGTGACCCGGTCGAAAGAATCAATCCTGAAAATGCTAATTTTGCCTTCGTCCCCAAACATATCAAATGTAATTTATTCAAAGGAAATTCACCAATCAACCGCCCTAATAAAACGCCAGCCACTCAATCTTGAGGTTTGGGACGTGTAGGGGGGACCCTCCCCTGGTCCTGCGCGCGGGGTCACTCCGCTTTCAGGGTTCACCTGGAGTGCAACGTCCAACATATGTAATTCAACGCTATTCTATCTTTTGTGTGCGTCGTGAAGACCGCCATTATAAGGCTGGCATCAAGCCCCAATAGAACAGATGAGGGAGACATGTTCAGCGCGTAAACTTTTGACCCCCTATCTCATTCTCGTCGGTCTCCGCGAGCTTTTGACCCCTCGAGAAACATCTCGCATGATCGCATGTCGCCATTTGATTGAAAATTGTTTAGAAGTAAATATTTCTGTTAGGCTACTTTGTTTTGATGCATCAATTTAACGCTTATCGTCTGAAGATGTCAGAATAGGAATGATAGTGGAAAGAAAATTGCGTTCAGGCTTACGTTGCTTCATTTTCATAAAAATAACGAATCTAAAATACTGTCAAAGAAAACACGGACTGTTAAGCTCTTGTAGTTCAACAGTAGATGCAGTAAAACAACGCAAATACCTTTGTGCAATGGATGTATTCTCAATTTTGTTAAAATACGCAATGTGGTAGACAGCAGGGACAGCAGTCTTTAGACTGTGCTCTATACAAAAATATTTCCCTTTTTGTTATAGTCAATTTATACAAACGAAATGCATACAGGCCTATCGCAGAGAACAAAGGCATCACAACAGAAACATTTCCATATCATATATTGTCCCGTGTGTGCGTGCGTGCGCGTCTTTGTGTAAGTGTGTGTCTGTATGTGTGTGTGTGTGTGTGTGTGTGTGTGTGTGTGTGTGTGTGTGTGTGTGTGTGTGTGTGTGTGTGTGTGTGTGTGTGTGTGCGTGTGTGCGCGTGTCTACGTGTGTACGTATTCGGGTGGAGGGAGGGGGGGTGTGTGGGGGGTTCTCCTCTAGAACATACGGAGAGGGAACAGGCGGAGGCTGACAGTGAACTTGGCCTAAAGCGAGCCCTGCTGGTGGCGCTGAGAGGATGCAGATTTATCTTTCCGCTGCGGCTGACCTCCCGGTGAACCGCCAGTGCCGGGGATGCGTCCTTCCTCTATGAGCGGCGCTGTAGCACTGCCGCTGCTGCCGCTGTTGCTGCTGTTGCTGCTGTTACTGCTGAGCAAATGCCTTTGCTCCATAATGGGAAATTTGCCTCAAATTTCAGCCTTAATATGTTTTCATTAAAATATGGCTGACGAATCCAGCTGCAGAGCTAATATGATTGTTCATTGTGTTTAGACTCAGGTACATTTAGGCCCGCAGAACGTAATAATTGCTTGTTGAAGTTGAATCGGGGTTCTGCTCGTGCGCGAGGCTAACCAAACCACGCGTTTGTGGCTTTTTGTAGCGATGGTTATCCGATGTGTATGTGTATGAATGTGTCTGTCTGTCTGTCTGTCTGTCTGTCTGTGTGTGTGTGTGTGTGTGTGTGTGTGTGTGTGTGTGTGTGTGTGTGTGTGTGTGAGAGAGAGAGAGAGAGAGAGAGAGAGAGAGAGAGAGAGAGTTTGTGCGTGTGCGTGTGTTTGTGTGTGTGTGTGTGTGTGTGTGTGTGTGTGTGTGTGTGTGTGTGTGTGTGTGTGTGTGTGTGTGTGTGTGTGTGTGTGTGTGTGTCTGTGTGTGTGTGTGTGTGTGTGTGTGTGTGTGTGTGTGTGTGTGTGTGTGTGTGTGTGGAATCATGATTGCAGCCAAAAAACAAGCAAATATACTATTTCACAATAACTTTTGGTCTGTTGTATCAATTTACCAATACACGTGCACGTTTCAAGCCACTAGTGTGCTCGAAATGTGAATACGATTAACTCAAAACCTTTTTCGGACACAGATGTAATCGAAGTCCCATTCACTGCTTCACCATACACTTTATCAAAACCAACTAACGTATGTTTTATAATCTTCTGAACTTTCGTGAACAATTTCAAATGTTCGATGTAGGCTACAATTCTTGGCGTTAGTCCTACATTTTGGAACTATTCTTACACACACAGAGAAGAGGTCACCACAGACTCAAACGAGAAACTTTTTTTGGTGGCTTACACAAAACTAAACGAACAGGTGTGTGTGTGTGTGTGTGTGTGTGTGTGTGTGTGTGTGTGTGTGTGTGTGTGTGTGTGTGTGTGTGTGTGTGTGTGTGTGTGTGTGTGTGTGTGTGTGGATTGTGTTTACTTGGCAGTGTATACTTTCTATACGAAAGCTATTAAGACACCAACATGTGGCGCAAAGTGTGTCCAGAAAAAAAGGTCCTTTGCCGATGCGTAACGCTACATTTTTTCAAAGAAGCACAACTACAATTAGATCAAATGTCCCGACTAATGCAACTGTACCTCTAGCGCGTGCTCCCTTCCCGATAAAATCTCCTGAACCCCAACTTCCAGACACGTCTATAGCTTTAGAGATGGCCTGCTGATCCTAACAAGTAATTCAACTAAACAACCAGAGGTTAGTAGGGGGGTGGATGAGGACAAAAGATAATTACCCGACATGTAAAATAGATTATGAGTTACACCACAGATGGAGGAAAACAAGTTACAGTGGGGAAGGAAGCAATTAAATAGCCATGAGCCGGACCTTACCCTGCCCAACATCTGCCGAGAGCAGCATTCAAGCACCGCACAACTCACAAATGAGCTTAATTGACTAATACAGGCTAGATAGAGAGAGCGAATACAATCATAACGCTGTTTAGCACCGGGTCGGCAACTCTGGGCCACGCACACGCTAGAAATGAACAAGTGTACTCGCTCCGCAGAAACTTACCGTGAGAAATGTTCCTTCTCCTGGCGCGCCTCTGGTCCATCCTGAGTCACTACTGTGAGCAAGGCAAGTGGTGAAACGGTCAAGCAACACTTACAGCCTGCAAGGAGAGAGTAAAAGACGAAGCCTCGCGTCAGGGCGATTATATGTTATGTGCAATATACTGTCAACTCCCCAAAACCATAAAACTTACTTTAATGGCCACCACGTGACCGCTTATGGCCAGCGAGCCTATCTGGTCGCGCTCTGGATGATTTTACGATCTAATTCATTGACAAACCTCCATTCATTTAGCCACCAAATGTCAGAGAGCCAGAACCAGACTAATAAAGTTTAGAGATGGCAAAGTCTGGGTAAAACGCCAAGTCCGAGCCTAGGAGGAGGCGAGGGGTCCTCTAGATGGGCTCTGGCCGCGGACCTAATGCCCACCTTATCAAGGTGAGTGAAACAACCACATTTCCTTTGGTCTACCTGTTGAGAAATCAACATTTGGGAGGTTGACCAGCCTAATAATTCACGCAGTGTGGTCAATTATTTTAAAGTTGTAATATATATCATATTTTCTTTTACTCAGACATTTTGCCACACCTGGGCCTACATACAAACTAGAACGTTTTGTAAACGATAAATACTGACTTCCAACTGTTTACACATGAGCGTGTATATATATACACACATATGCCCATATCGTTTTTCAATAACCATGCAGTCTGGTGTTTCCGTTCCAGTAGAAAGTTTATTATAATCCCCATCATCATCGTTATAGTATTTTCTCGACTTCCAGTCATTTAAAAACATTTACAAAAAGGTTTATCACGATGGCACTATACACTTAATGCAATTCGGGGGTCTTCGCGGGACCTTCAACATATAAAATATATATAAAACAAAGACAAGCACATTTTACTAAGATGCTGCGAGAGGCGAATAATGCAAAACAAAGTAGCAGCCCGTGCAGAAAAGAGAATACAAGGCAGAGCTACATACAACATTGGATTGGGTCGTCTGCCCTTACACGGTTCACAACGCACAGAATAACCACACAAGGTTTACGTTGTTGGTCTAGAAGCAAGTTAACTGTTCGGTACAATACATCAATTAAATAAATACATACATACATACATACTTACATACATATAAAACAAAAGGCTAAACATAATGGCAGCTAGAGTTCATACCAACATATGTATTTATTTTATTCGGCTGTTTTTGTTCTGGTATAGGCGACATTACACATATTTGTACTGGCTTTTTTGCGACACAACATTTTTTAAATGACTGTATTGAATTCTTTCTCAAGAAGGAATAAGTTACACGTGTATTTTATTTTTGCGCTTTCCTCTAACTCTAGACAGAACTGTACATCATCATTACACAATCATAAACACGGTCCAAAATAGGAAAAACGTATAATAATTGTATCGGAACTATTAGAGGGCCCGTCATTGGCATGCGAGGGGCCCCACGGCCCCAACCAAGAAGTCCAAGAAGTCTCTCGCGTAATTTGCATGGGGGGAATGATACAAGACCAGAACTTTTCAGAACCTTCTCTTTGTGGGTGCTTTTGCAATTAACACACTATCAAGGCCGGTAGCCTCCGCCACCAGCTGCTGCCATGCTCATGCTCTTGAGCTTGTTGTCTTTCTTCCACTTCATCCGCCGGTTCTGGAACCAGATCTTGATCTGCCGCTCAGAGAGACAGAGGGCATGGGCGATCTCGATCCTCCGTCTGCGCGTCAGGTACCGGTTGAAGTGGAACTCTTTCTCCAACTCCAGGGTCTGATACCGGGTGTACGCAGTTCTCGCCCTCTTCCCTTCTGGACCAGACATATCTGATATAGGAAAAAACACAGGGCATCCACATCGTTATTTAACCCACTATTTCTTATATTGATTCTAGCAAAATGAGCACTCCGCAGGTGTGAATTACGGATCTTATTTAGAAGGCGTAAAACGCACAACAAGTATATACAATAATTCACATTTCTTTATGATATGTGCAATCTTACATATTTTATTAAGTTTCAAGTATGAACTAAGTTAGACAAAAGTTTAAACGTGCTGCGTCTTAATAAACATATAGCATATTTTATCACATCAAGATGGACCAAGACGCTGAGGTTGCTTAGCCTATGTGTATTTGAAATTAGGTATTACAAACAGGTGATCAGTGCCTACTGATGGAAATTTACACTTTCTAATAGTGCTTTTACAAAAATATCAACCCATAGGACTACACGTCCGTTAAATCTGCTACTATTGCAATATTGGGTCACAAGTTTAGACTATACAAGACGTCCCTACATATAACGCCAACCATGCTACTATAACACCATTTTAAAGAAGTAGGGGAAGTTTGAAAGTTTACCATGACTTATATGTAGTTTCCTCATCCACGGATAGATCTGAGGTTGGGTCGAGTCGGTGATATTTTGGGAAGTTGTCTGTGCGCTTCCCGCGGGCTTGTCCTCCTCCAGGGGCATGGCTTTGGCTGCACAGTCAGCCCGGTTCAGCATCGCGCCGCCATTCGAGTTGGAACACGGCGTTGGACACGCGCTGGCGATGGAGTTTTTGATGGCTCGGTGTTGAACCTGCTGCTGCTGGGGCTCGATGGCGGGAGACAAGCTCGCGATCGAAGAGCACGGAAGAGGGTCAGGTGGAGGGGACAGCGAGGAGGTCCCAGTGCTGTTGGCGGTCTGAGTGTACCTGACTTGCTCGACAGAGGACGTGGTGGCCGCCGAATGACTCGGGGAATAGCCTTGCGATCGGTCGTTTCCAACAAAGTGTCCTGCCCGCCCGACAGTCAGGTCCATCCCGTTGTAGCCATAGCCATACCTACTGGAATGCATGGTGGCTGTTGAGTCCCTGTATTGCTCGTTTGTCGAACTATGATCTCCATAATTATGTAACTGAAAGTCCGCGCCGTTGGGGTAACGTCCGCAGAATGAGTTCACAAAATAGGAGCTCATTTGTTGACAATCCACGGTGGTTCGTTTTAAGTATAGTTTCTTTTATATTTTAGAAATACAATAAACGTACGTACTTGATTTGTGGCTCTTGATGGTTTAGCGCGTTCTAAAGCACCCCTGCACAATTTATGATGAATTATGGAAATGAGTAGGACATGTACTTGATTCGCTCTTACGTAGACACCCAAATATGGGGTACGGCTTAGAATCACGTGCTTTTGTTGACCAGTCGTAAATCCTGCTTGATGACCTCCAGAGGTAAACTCGTGCACGGTGGAAATATGGGTGGGATGTAAAGGGTACGCGCAACGACGCGCGTCTGAGTTCGGTTCTCGGGAACTCAAAATCGGCGATCTGAATTGTCGTCGTGCGCCATCGTCTGGCAGAACTAGGGGACTGCGTGTATGCGTCATTTTTAGAGGCGTTGGCTTCAAACGGGGTCATTCAGAGGTTAACGATCATTGCGGCACAAGTAATGGCTTTCCAAACAATACGAGTGACATGCTGGGAGTGCAAGCAGATTAAGATCACTATATCCCATATTCAATTAAAGAAAATATAGAGATATGTAGCGGTTTTAAGTTTCTGAGAATAAAAAAAAATGTATAGGCCTACCAGGATAAAAAACGGTTTTTTTTTATCATTTTTTGAGTAAATATAGTCTTCCACTAGATAAGAGGCCTATATTCAAAGGAGGCACTACAAAAGAGGAAAAACGTATTTATTATTTAGAATTTATTTGAAATCTTTCCCATAAATGCTGCACTTACACTCAAAAGGATAAGCCGTTACGTTTTCGATAAAATAATAACATTGGACGTTGAACAGGATACAATAAGACTATTATTAAATAATGGAAGCATAAATATGTCTTGAAAATGCTTTCCTAAATAAACTACAAATTATGGTAAGTTATTTAAGAAAGCATAAACCAAACATTTTCGATAGGCATCGTAGTGTAGCTGAGCACACTCATTATTCGCCTACATTTTGTTTAGTTTAAAAACGTATAGGCTACGTTTTAAAGGTTGTGATTATAGGGTTTTCCATGTCTACCGATTCAAAGCAATACAATGCATTCAACCAACATGTTAAAAAGGTGTCTAATCTGATCCAATACGATTTCTCCATGTGGGTAAAATTTAAGAAATTGTAAACGTAAAAACGATTATTATCATGATTATTAGTTTTACTATATCATTAGTATCAATATAAGCCTGTCTTTATTATTAATATTTAAATTATTATCGATAATAATACAACGTTAGTAAGTACAAAAACGTGTGGGCTACAAAATGCAATGCATCATATTCCTTAGCCTAGTGATAGCAATGCCATTGAAGGATCCACATAGTCCTAGTGTAGTATGCACTTTATTTACTTTATTTAAACGCAATAATGAATATAAACCAAGCAAAAAATGTAATTATATGTCCTACACTTCTGATATTTGAAAAGCGATGACACGAAACTGCATAGGGCACGTAACAACCTGCAGCAGTGCGCGCCACGCTGCGGCCAAGACTGGCTGACACGGACAGTTAAGGCTTTGATATGGATTCGTCGCTTATATCAACATATTCTCTGTCCGGTTGAGTTGATGAAGAAAAGCCGCACGTGGGTAATTATGAATCTGTCTTGGTGGCAGGCCGAACACCCCTCCAGGTGTGACAGGTGTGAACTGTTTCTGCTGTCAAACTATGGAGGCTACTTTATTGTGTTTGATAATAAGCTTTATAGCAAATATATTTTCCTGGAGAAACACATTTGTACAACCTTACACGCTTTATGGACAACGTTGTAACAGACTGCAATGTGATAGCCAAATGTGTGATGTGGTTTGGAGCCGGAGCATGCAGGCGAAACGAAGGTGGGGCACTGCTCCCTGCTGGCGCGTTTAGACACTAGCACCATGCAGGGATCACTGGCTGTGCGCGTCAAGCGAGGAAATGTCCGCTATCATCACGTAACCTACATATTTCAAAAGGACCCTGGCCGATTTAATGTGTCTAAATAAGAAGCTAACACAAAAACAGTCTATATAATATAATAGCGTATAGATGAACAATAGCGTTTTATAACAAAGCCAACACATGTACGGCAAATATACTATTTATGCCCCAACCGTTAGAACACCAAAACAACCTTGTCATGTAGCCTATATGGCTATACAGTTGTGTGCATATGCATAGTCTATAAATTTTATGCTTATGTAAGAGTAAATAGCCAACATTAACATGTTCATCCTACAGGCCACATGCAAGCTTTAAATCAACAGTTTGAAGATGAAATAGGCACAAAGTAAAAATAAAAAAAAAGCCCAAAATATAAAGAATATGTGGTTGTCAACACACATAATGTATTTTACGAAAGGTTATCCTCGCACACAGATAAATTAATAAATATACCTTGGCAAATTCAACGCAGAGCCACAAACAAGCATCTAACATTCTTCCCACAAGAGGGCGACAGAGAGTAGCCTATGTTTGTTTGCCACAATCAACTGAGAAAATTAACTAACTCGAAGAGGTCATTTACATTTCAAATCTACACCAAACCACGTGAAGCCTTGACGAAACGTATCATAAAACATAGTCTGCCTCGACTGAATAGAAACAGAACAGGTACAGAGCAAGTACAGCCGGTTTATCATTCATTAGCACATAATCCAAATTTCCTACATCGCATTGGCGGTACAGGTTTAGATATCAAGTTGACTAATACGCTATACCGACAAAAAACAAACCCAACGGAGTGGTCAAGTAGCATTTTTTGGATTAACCTCCAAAAACAGCAAGAGCAAAATGTTATAAGTCGTGTCCTACCTTGATACGGTGTCTTGTCACGCTTGCAACCGGCCGAGATGTGTTGAGTGAATTAGCAGGTGCACTCGCGTGGTGACGAGAAGCTGCCCTGTGACGCACCCGCCTAGTCCCTTGACGGATCCGAACGCTCTCCGTGGGTCTAGACGCGCCCGGGTCCGTTCCCTTCCCATGTTGTTCCAAAACTCCGAGATCATGATGATAATGCCTTCTCGATTTAGCCAAAACTCTAGTCCCAGCCCTGTCCGCTGCGCTCTTCTTTGTGTCCCGATAAAATAGTCAACCTTATAAAAGGAAGATGGTCCAGATGTCAAACATAATACAACGTTGGGACTTCAAAGAATCAAACTCCGTGGATGACTGAGACGGTCAAATGACGCCTTCTCTGTATCGGTACAGAAAAGTATATACATACACACACACACACATATATATATATATATATATATATATATATAGGCCTATATATATATATATATATATATATATATATATAGGCCTATATAAAAAAGTTCATGTTCACGGCTCTTTACCATGTGACCAGCTGCGGCCAATGAGAAACCACAACGGCTCGTAAAGTTGCATAGGTTGTAAATTTTCATAAACAACGGCGGATTTATGACCCTGTGCGAGGAGAGCATGTGGGAATGGAGGAGGGAGGTAGAAAGAAAGAGGGAAGGGGTTCGGTCAGTGAGAGAGGCGCCATCTTACCGAGGGGAGAGGAAATGCAGCGTTCAATAGCATTTTCCCATGCATACTGAGCCTGCGAGCTAGCAGCCTTGCCCCATCTCGCGTTCCCATAGCTCGCATTCCCCAAATTATGTCTGCTCTCCTTGCTCACTGAATAGGTGGGCTATGAGTAAAGCATAACATATCACAATAATCATTAGGATGAGTGTGATAATTCCTTTTTGTTTAGTATTGATGGTAGTAGGCCTAGTACTAGTTGTTTTAATAGCAATATTTGTATAAAAATATATTTTCATATTAGTATTCATGATTGTTGTTAAAAGCATTGCTGTTTTTATAAAAGACGTGGCTCTATTTGTAAATGTGCACTTGTATTAATAATTAGGCCTATTATACATTTAATAATTGGAAATAATAACAATTCACATATGCCCATTCATGTTTTATTTAAGGCGTTTTCCTTTTTCCACATTTATCAGTTGCATTATTACATTTGGGAATTTACATTTACACTTCAACGAATCTGCATTCCCCTCCGAAAACGTATTTGGCCACTCGGCCCAGAAGCGTTTGATTATGTCTACAATATGAAAGGCTGAAAATATTAAGGTAGACTACAATCATTGAAGTTGACACATTACTTTAATACAAATAAAATAAGAACTGCAAATGAAACACCCCCGTTTCATCGGATATAGGTATTGCACATATCTTATATCACATATATATTAATCAATAAAGTAATCAATTTCAAAAGCAGATTTAAATACATGGTAGCTTATTAATTGTTGAATTGATTATGCATATGAAAGCTGGGACGAACACATAGGTCTATCAAAAGGATCACATAATGACAATTAACTATTGTAAATGTTTCCCTTACCACTTCATTAACTATCAATGTCTTTCTATCCGTCTCCTCCAGAGTTTCCTCGGACCAGTCAGAGCGACATTTTCCCCGGGTTGGGATCTCAGTTCCATCTGGGCCTCGTTTCTCCATAATGTTAGTTTTGTATTGATGTATTGCATGTTCTTCGAACCAGTAGATAACAACTGGTTTGGTTGGACTGTTTGGGTTGATACAATATTTGAATTTATTTATATATCATTTATTTGTATTAATATAACCATAGAAAAACAATTGTATAATAATGTTCAGATCGAACGTGTTATGTGCGCGTGCCTCCCGCACCGATTTGCCGGCTGTGAGTAACAGAAACCTTTATCCCATTAGGTTTGTGTAAAACTACACCCTTTTGGGAAAAACAACCCAACATATTATTACTATGATTATACATGCTACCCACAACAATTACTTATTTGTATATGTCTTGGACAAATTATATTTAAATAAAAACAATACAGAGTGGTCTATCTCTTGTATGATTCAGCAGTTTAGCCATATTTAACATGCTCTGCACACTAACAGTGTTAAACAAATGTGAAGGGAATCACCGTTTCTTCTAAATCCCTGAGAAATTCCCATCCTATATGGAGTGAGCTGAAGACCCGTCGGGCGCTTTATTGAGGGTTATAAAGCCCGCAGTAAACGGCCTTATGGTTCATGTGCTGTCACTATACCGCGGCCTGAACCCAAATTAAATGTTAAACTGTAGAGTCCTGCTCAATAACAAGAGAAGTTCTGATTTTAACAACCACGAAAGTGAGAAGAGACTCCGACAGAAACACAAGAATAGAACTAGACTAACTAATAGAACTAGAAAAAAACGATAATAATTTAGAAAACAACAAAGAATACGGCTATAGGAAACGAATGCGTAATGCATTTGTTTAACAAGAAAGTTGTTTAATGTGTCATGGTATACTATACGAAATGATCCGGCCATTGCGTCCCATGTATCAAGCATTTAGTAAGCAGTTAAGCAGTTTTTTTAAAACAAGATGGATATATTCCATGACCATGCACACAGGATCCAGAGACGCCGTCATACCAGATTTTGAAATCCTTAAGCATACACGGTGGAACTTGTCTGCTGGTCTGAGTCGGACGGTCACAGCTGTTACTGAGCAGACTGGTCGAAGGTACTGAGGAACACACACTGTCAAAATGTCCGGTCCCAGGCTACACCCCGAGGTAAACATTGCGGCGTTGAATGGGCCTGCTTTGCATTCCTCGCGTTAACTCCAGGCAAGGACAGGACGTTTGCAACGGCGCCATATCTATGAGTCCTAGCATAGGTCTTTATAGTGAGTCTAATAGTCTCCCAAAAAATTCCAAACTGCATTATTGGAAGCATAACTATCCGCCGTATATTTGCACAAAAAACGACTATCCACATAATAAGAACTCATATTTTCTCGGTCTGATTTGTTGTCCCAGAATCCTCAGTGTCGTTTTTACGAGCGGCTGTGATATATGATAGCAATACCTCTTAGATTTACACCAAAGCCCATTTTCCCCTGGACCAAAGAACTTACCCATGTGATCTGGGCCTAAACGTTCTCGTCCAATCACTAGCCGGACATAGATTTCATTATGGCGCCGACCGTGGAGTACAATTAACTTCATGCTCTCACGTTGGCTACGCTCCCACACGATTGAAAACACACATCCACAGCCATACACACACACACACACACACACACACACACACACACACACACACACACACACACACACACACACACACACACACACACACACACACACACACACGAACACACACACACACACACACGAACACACACAAACACACACAAACACACACAAACACACACACACACACACACACACACATTACATTAATTCAGGAAGAAATCAAATCGAATTGTACGTACAAAAAAGATTGCATTGATTATTTATATGTTCATATTTATATAATTTGAAATGTATACAGAATGATTTCCCTTATAAGAAATACAGCAAAGGGATTAATATGTTATTCTTATTTCTTGAAGCCAATTATGTTTATATTATCTATTAGTATTACTGATTGTTGTTCTATGTTCTATGTTCTACATTTTTCGTTATTCTTATTATTGTTTTAACAGGATATTCAGAGTTTCTATTCAACCACAAATAACCGTACCATGGTATGTTTGAGCCCTAGTCAATTATATTAAGCGCCTGGGTAATTTAAAAATCTTCTCAAATAGATTGCATATGCGCATAAACTATAAGAAGCAAAATCCCTCTTTCCGTCCAAAATGAGTAATTTGGAATGAATCTGGTTTGATCACCTCCTAGAACTCTTACTACTGCGAGTGAGAATGTTGACAAGAGAATTGGCGCCATCCCCTGGTTATGTCTTGGTATTGCATCGTGGATTAACCAAGGCACAAACGTTCAAATGACGCCAAGAGCTTTTTTCAATCAAGGGGAAAATCGAAATTATTATTTTAGCATTATTACTTAAATCTATTATTATTATTTGGCCGTTATATTGTATTTCGAATGGAATGTATCTAGTTGGAAGCACGATGAGGGTATTTTCAGGCTGCAGCGACCTGGTTGACTATTTTTTCAATCACGCCTGCACATTTCTGAGGTTTATTGTGCCTTATTTACAGCGTTTGCTCCCGAAGCAACGGAGGGTCAAAGGTTCCCGAGTTAGGTATAGACAAAGGGTCGCTCGAAATGACCGTGAGTCTTGCGCGTAACCGTCGAAGAGAATCCAATAAAGTCGATCATTTCCGCTGGACCTTTTGTTACGTGTGCAGTCCTACAGAAAGAGAAAAAACAAATGGTTGCCATTCTGGAAACGGGCTAATTGTGTCTGGATGGCCATAAAGCCATTACAACTGGAATGCCAGACAGTATAGCAGACCAGGCGTTTTATTGCACTGTCTCTGGTCGACTCTTTGAAGTTTGTGTCCATCTGCGTCACAACAAAGCAAATAGCTTGTAGCTCCAAAACCTCTAATATATATATATATATATATATATATATATATATATATATATATATATATATATATATATATATATATATATATATATATATCTATAGCTATAGATATAGATATAGATATATATATATATTTTAGAGGTTAGAGGTGTGTGTGTGTGTGTGTGTGTGTGTGTGTGTGTGTGTGTGTGTGTGTGTGTGTGTGTGTGTGTGTGTATACCCAAAATAATTTAAATACTTTTAATATGGTCGACGTATCTGTCAAATGTTTGTATCCTCCATAATCAGTTAAAAATACAAATTGTCAGTGAGGAATTAAGCGGTTAAAAATGTTAGGCCTCAGCTGTCGAAGTCTTCGATGTCTTTTTTTTGTTTTGTGTCCTCTCGCCTTGCAGCGCTTTGCACCCCATAAACGGTTATAGCGGTAATTGTCTTTTATGGCTGTATACAGCTAACAACATCCTCCGCCAAGACCCGCCGCTCGACTCAGTTCAAAATCCATCTGAGACACATCCGAGCCAAACATCACACACACACACACACACACACACACACACACACACACACACACACACACACACACACACACACACACACACACACACACACACACACACACAAGCATGCACAGCGATTAGCATAGCATTTTTAAACATACTCTCATCGTTGTATAATATTCAAGTTGGCTTAGCCAAAGTAGAGCACTGCGTGTCGGATTTGGCGACGAAGAAAGTAACTATACACGACAGGGCTTGGAGATGCGATGAGAATGCATTCGCAGATATAATTTGTTTTATTCAATAAATAAAGTACAAATTACATTTGTGAACCAAATAAAAAAAAATCTGAAGGGTCATCAGACCATGAGGTATTTATTAATTACACTACAGTGTTTCCTTTCCTCTAACAAATAGTATATCCTTTCCAAATACTATTACTCCCTGAAATTCAGTCATTGGTCATTACCTAATGCAAGCACATATCGCTGGCAAAAAAAAATAGGTTATTGTAGGTAGTTGAGAGACATTTAGGCAGACAAAAAGAAGATTATAGTTCTATAGCCTGTAGCAATTAATAACTGCATTGGAATTATGCTTAAAAGGCCGATGCAACTAATGCGATTATTCTGATTTCCATATGTTAAATTAAAACTGCAGTTCTTCCAACAGCAGCACTATCAATAAGAGTCATACATCAATAAAATTAGTTACACTCTACAAACTACGCTCATTGACATTGAGTTAGACAACAAATAGCTACAAACCAGTGAACACACACACACATTCACACCTATAAACATCCATACAACTAACACAAGGGGGCAAGGCCAACTAACACGCGACTCGAGATTCCAACATAATCAACAAACGGGCACTGGTCAAATTGTGCAATATGTAGGCAGTTGCATTACATTTAAAACCGACATGCGTTTTTTTATAAGACAAATATGCCTAACAGCTTTTGTTGTGGGCAAAAAATAAACAATAACAAAGATGTTTAAAAAAGATGGTCCAGCAGAGGATAGAGCTTTAGCGCATCAAGCCGTAGTAGCCCATGCTGCAGAATATATTGTTCGTGTTATTCATCTTTCGGTCTGCCGTCTTTGTTAAACTTCTTCATCTTCATCCTACGGTTCTGGAACCATATTTTAACCTGTCTCTCGGTGAGGTTTAGCTGCCTAGCCACCTCATACCTACGTTCCCGCGTCAGGTACGTATTAAAGAGGAACTCTTTCTCCAGCTCCAGGATCTGGTGCTTGGTATACGGACAGCGCTTTTTTCTCGTGGCACTTGCGTGGAGCCAGTTGGACACGGGGTTATCTGGAAAGAGGGTTGCGAAACTGGTGTGAGGCCCAGCTGACCGTCCAAAAATAATAAACAACAACAAACAAGCCTCTATCTATTTTCTATTTGGGGGAGAGGGGGGGTACATTAGTAGGCGTCTATGCTGTTAGAATGGGCGTGCAATATCCGGTTGTAATTTACCCTGCAAACTACCTCTCATATATTATTGCATTTGAAACCTATAATATATCATAAGAGGCGATGGTGATAAAGGTCTAACATATTAGCAAGTCTCAATTAGAGACGGATCCCATTTCGCTACTGCTTGGTCATTTTCCCAAAGCGTCCCCCTCCCCTCCGTCTACTCCAGCACGCAGGCCCACCTGAATTCCCACGGCTTTACGCGACACAAATATCACTCGGAAAGACCGGCAGCGATGACTTACTTGGATCAAGGGCCGGCTTGTCGTCTCCTTCGCCCTTAATTTCCCCGCCCTGGAGCGGCGGTGCGTCCTTTTCTACCGGCGATGTCGCCACCGTCCCGTTGGCGTAATCGGAGAGCAGCAGTGCCGTGTGGGAACCTGGGAGCGCACCGTCGCCTCTCGCTGCGAGACCCTCCGGTTTGATCCCGTAATTGTGGCTCGCTTGTAATCCGGACATGGGCAAGCAGCCGGACATGGGCTCGAGGAGCCAGGACTGCATGTAGCGAGCATCGCTGTCTCCGCTGACCGAGCCCTGGTGGTGCCCGTAGTGATGGTGATACACGGAGCCCGGAAACGGCGCCTGGACATGACTCCAAGACGGGCTGAATACCGAAGCTTTGGTGGAAAACGTGCAGGTCCCAATATCATTGTGGTCGTTGATGGAGGCGGACTGCCTGGACTGTTGTAGCCCCCCAGGTGCAGAGGGGTATCGGGGCGCAGTGAGCTCCTCACTCTCGGGCAGGATTAGTGAATCTACGTAGTAACTAGTTAGCGTTCCGGACGTCGACATGGCAAAGATACTCAAACATGTACCCACTCATACACAGATGCAAACAACAACAACAACAATAAAACGCTCACCCAACACATGCATGCGCATTCACTAAACCCTGCCTCGCAAACATCAATGTGAACAAATCAAGTAGCAACTTGACTCCTCAAAGAACTACAGTCGACTCGTAGTGGAGAGGCAGACTCGGGTGCCATTGGGCGAAAAGGCGCACGTGACCATAAAGGCTGAACAATAAAGGATAAATCAATCCTAGTGACCATTAAATGCTCGCGGTTCTCTCCTATAACGGCCTATAGTTTTAAGGCAAATAATTAACATCGGATTAGAATCTAACGTATAAATCTATCAGATGGGGAAATGACAAAATGTTGAGAAATGTATCTATGTCGAGTTAGGCCGTGTGTGTTCAAATGACCACATAGTAGACCAATCCAAAATTATACAGTGTGTTTAAGAAGGGTTTATTTTACGAGGTACTTTACAGGACCTGAAATACCCAGACCGACCCTCTCCAAAACACATGGATTATTGAACATCGTCCTATTGTAGAATTATCAAACACATTGCCGTTTATGCCCGAAAATGTCTACATTGGTCAATGTTTATAGCATTGGTGAACACCTACGAACCTAGAAACTATGGAGCTATAACCTTAAAATAAAGATAGAATTAAGGTGTTTCAAACGTCCGTTGTATGGCCGTATGGATGGCTAGTGCGAAAACCATTCTTAACCCCAGACTAAATTCAACATGCAGTGGAAGCTGGAACCAGTGGAACATAAAGCATTGGCCTATAGATGCACTTTAATATAGAAACAGAGACAGTTCAGCCTTACGATACAAAATGTAAATTATTCAACAATATTACAAATCCAGCATTGAATTGAAAGACAGTAGTGGCTTTAAAAGACATGTGATAGCAGTGCAGCGCTGGATTGCATACAATTCTATAGGCTCACAGGTTACGGCAATTGTTTTTCTGTGAAATAAAACATTCAAAAAACAAATGTGTGTCATAGGTTTTTAATCTAAAATTAAACATTTTTATGCTGTTGAAAATAACAAATAAGGCATTCATCAATTGGTAATTCTTCATTTTACCTTATCGACATAGAAAAAGAAAAATAAGTTTGCATAGAAATGCTAGTTCAAGCTGGAGGCCTATTGTTCATTATAGTTAAGTAGGCTAGGCCTAATATATACACTTACGTGAAATGCATCAGTATAATATATATAGATGTTTGCATGCATAGTCACACATTTATAATATATTTCAAATTTTATTATATTGTATTTGTTGTTGTACGCATTTGCCTGATATTGTATTTTGTACGTCGGATCGACCGCAGACCTTATTTCCTTTAGGTTTTTGACGAGCTATAAAAGCAAACGTCATAATCACTTGTGTTGACCTGTGCTGTTATTATCACTTCCATTAACCTATAACAGCGCCAGTTAACAAGCTATTCTCATCACACGTTAAATAAGTTAAATACTTCAACACAGACTCTCACACACACACACACACACACACACACACACACACACACACACACACACACACACACACACACACACACACACACACACACACACACACACACACACACACACACACATTGGGTTTTAGAAGAATAGCAATTAGCCTAATATTTAGAATATTTATGGTCAATATAATATTTATAATTGGAATCAAAGAAGGTTATATCCGAAAAAAGATTTAATTAAATTACGCATACAAAGTACGAATAGGCTACAATATAAGGACGAAGCCCTAATAGCAAGATAATAAAATACATAGGCCTACTTTTGAATGTTTTAATTGGTTCTGTAAACTGCGCCAACTATAATTTACGCTACAATATACGCAGCACCTTGAAATTTTTGATGTTAGATATTAACCAAATTATTGAAAGAAAACTAGCTTTCTTTAAAGGCTAGGTATGTTTTATGTGAAATATAGGCCTATACATGGCTTCACTGAAACTTCTATCAATAAAACCATTACATTTACGCATAGTAGACCTATGCTATGAACGAAGTATTAGGCTAATGCACAAAGACAAATGAACCAAAGCGTTGCAAATTAAAAATTAAACAAAAAGAGGAAACGCATCCTCCTATCATTTAGCCACCATGCAAGCTCATCTTAGACGCAATTAAAACGGTATAGGCAACCACATAACCTTGTTGCTCAATCGCTTTGTAACAGTTTCCTAAAAACATGGGAGACATCAGAGGAATTAACAGAAAGGAATTGTTAGTGCCAAACACCTCTGGAAAAAAAAAAACGGCTGGGCAATGGGCGCCCATGGTTATAAACCCAGAACCGCGTGATTTAACAGGGGCCACAGAGTTTACCGCAGGGCTATTCACTTCTTTTGCCCGAAGATAAGAGGCTGTCTGGCGGATCTAAATATCGCCATAAAGTCCTTCCTCCCTTTTGTCTTTGGACACCATTGAGCAGCAGAAGCATCCGGTGCTATTTGCCCCACCGGCGCGCCACTGATGTCGCTGTTGCCCACTCAACTTCCCCTTCCCCTCCACTGCAGTGGTCGTAACCGAGGCCTTGTCTGACGCGTGTGCGTCACAACAGACCAAATATTCTCTTAGCTTTACGCTATATGCACACGGCTATGATGCGATATAGATTAGTTACAATCGGATGTAAGTAGGTGCAGCCACACTCCTATCACTTAAGTGGACCGAGACTGCACTGGTTAAAGAATAATTTAAAAAGAATGGCACAGCCGAGTAGTCATAAACACAGCCAACAACCTGTCTCCTGACTGGTGTGAGGTTAAATGGTTTACAGCCCCGGTATTTTTCCACTATTTTCGAGACATCGCATCATCTCCGAGGACTCGATGTTTGTAACTGAGGCAATTAAGACAGTTTCGTGTTGCAGAGTAAGAAGACAGATCCCAACAACATGAAACTACCTAAACCACTCGACAGTCGATCCAGCCTTAAGGCAAACACAGTCAAGTAAATTCATCATCGAACATCTCTGCACGCCGACTAAGTCATATCGACATGCAAGTTGACCTGATTCAAAAGTGTGATACAATATGAACAATTTTGAAAATATACTATGCGTTGTTATGCATGATTTCACTTACCCGCCAACTGAATGGTGAACGCATGGAGACCAATGCAGAGGAAAATAAGAACAATATCTAGAGTAGGCTAATTCTGAAGTGATGTCCTCCACATTTATTTAGCTCCGTCTCTGGCCTGCTCGCGGTCTTACGGACGCACTCTCGACTGAAGCTGTTCTTTGAGGGCAGCGAGAATCGTCATATAAGCTACAAGCGAGTCATAAAACTCTACAATAGCCGGCTTGGCTCGCAGCTATACGGCCAGGACAATACTTATTTCCGAAAGCCATTACACTGGTGCTCTAAACATCTGACGACCGGTGGAAACATATACACGCAATGATACAATCTCTAACCTATTGCCCCTATAACGTGCAGAAGCTAGTTTATCTATTTTGGGTAAAATGTAGTCCAAAATGTATACATCCAAAATAAAAATATGAACAGCTAATGATTCAAATTGGGCTGATAATTTATTTGACATTAAACAAAATCACAACGTCATGTTTACACAATAATATACATTGGAACATTTCCCCCTATAGGTTCAGATTGGCATAATAAAGCCCATACATTTACGGAATTTACATGGAATTGCTCAATTTTAGGGTCAGCAAGTTTAGTCCTTTTTTTTTTTTTTTAGAAACAATGCACCTATATTTCTGAAAAGAGGCATTAGCCTTCATTTTCTGTATTTCAGAAATAACTTTCAGAATGAAGATATGTAAAATTTGAACCACGTTAAATCATGCAACCTATAATGAAAACAAATCAACATTTGCAATTGATAATACAAACTGTAATTTAGCTATATATATATATATATATATATATATATATATATATATATATATACATACATATATATATATATATATATAACAATTTAATTTATATATATATATGTATATATATTATAGGTCGATATACACACACACATATATATACATATATATATATATATATATATATATATATATATATATATATGTCTATAATAAATATAGGCCTGTAAAGAGAGATAACTCGACTAAAAAGGGATTTATCTATCCAGCCTGACGACATAATTATCAGAAACCAATCAACAACACTTATACACAAGACCAAATTGGAAAATTCCATAACAGTCATGATTTTTTTTCAGTAGGTAATTTACGACGATGCATTGACAGTTCGCTTTTTAGCAAACGTGTCCAATATTAAAATAGTCAAAATGAACGGTGAAAGGGTAAAGACGTTTAACCACATTCATTTAATCTCAGATACCACATTATTCATCATGAAAACCCGTAGTTGGACGTGAGCTCGCGTATCCTATTCTCCCTTGTCATTTTCTTCAGCTTCATTCTGCGGTTCTGGAACCAGATTTTGACCTGTCTGTCGGTCAGGTGCACGCTCTTACTGATCTCTAGGCGACGCTCGCGAGTCAGGTACATGTTGAAGAGGAACTCCTTTTCGAGTTCCAGTGTCTGATGCTTGGTGTAGGGACATCGTTTCTTCCGACCGCTCTTTGCTGTCAACCAGTTGGACGGGGTATCACTTTTTGAGTCTCCTGAAGAAAGAAAATAGAATGTATAGTTAACATTATAAGTAAGCATAAGTTAACATTATAGTGTGTGTGTGTGTGTGTGTGTGTGTGTGTGTGTGTGTGTGTGTGTGTGTGTGTGTGTGTGTGTGTGTGTGTGTGTGTGTGTGTGTGTGTGTGTGTGTGGGGGGGGGGGGGGGGGAGAGAGAGAGAGAGCGTGCAAGTGTACGCACGCGCGTGCGTGTCTGTCTGAGGGCCTTTTAGCAGCCCGGTTAGCCTTGGCCTATGCATACATTTCAAGCTAAGCTAAAAAAAACACGAAATGTCCAAGTAATAGCAATAGGCCTAAAATAGTTAAAAAACAACTTTAAACCTACATTTTTTAAAACCATTAGGCTGCATGTGCACCGCCGTATAGCAAAACCAGTCAAGCTAGTAGGTTTGTGACCAAGCTTAAATTCAAAGTTGAAATCTTTATACATTCAAGGTTAACCTTTTTTTCTGCCTCAAATTGGGCTTGAAACCAAAGACGGAACAGGTTCCTGTTCCATGTTTAGAAACATTCAATCTGTGTTGGCATAGAGATGCTCGTACCAACAAGACCAGAGTACACACATAACCCACAAGATAATGGATGGTGTTCATTAGTTTACTTTGGTTATTAAATATATATTGCTAGAGAGCTGTCAACAGCATATACGTAGGCCTACGCAATGACGTGGATAGATAAACATTGTTTAGCGGACCTCGCAAACTAAGCATTTCACTGTACAGTATACATATCTGTATGTATATATATATATTCACATGTACATATGATCAACTTTGATTTGATTTAGATTTTGATTTGAAATAGTCGCCAAACAGCCACACATAACGACCTGGGCGGGTGTCACCTACAGACTTCAGGAGACCCACCTTTCCTGCCATTTTCAGCTCCCTCTTTTTCAAATCCTTCCGTCTCCTCTGCAGATGACTCTTCTGTATCCTCTTCTGAGCCTCGTCTCTGCTCCTCTCCTAAGGGTGCAGGGTGAGACTGCAGGGTTACGTTCCCCGATGAGACGGAGCCCTCAGTGGTTCTGCTTTCCTGCGTCGCGACTTGAACGGGAGATTTCGGGGTTGTTGGTGTATGAAAACGAACAGGAGTAGGGGGGTGTATGCCAAAATGGGAATGGGAAGGGTTCGGCTGGTGGCCGTTGTAAAGTTTATGAGAATGTGCGTGGATCTGAGACAAGCGGAAGTAGCCCGGCACGGGCACTGATCCCCCGTCACCGCCATCGGTAACCGTACACGATCCAGAAACGGAACTGACCGTACCTAACCTCGAATACGTGAGGTTTTCAGTAGTGGCCGCTTTAGAGCACTTCTGTGGCTCGTACAGGCAGTAGTTGCTCTCTTCCTTAATGTTCTGTGGGAAGGAGCACGGCGCGACCTGGGGACCGACCGTCTGTTCCTGGTCCATTCGACATGACCTTTGCGCGTCCATCCACATCTCCATGCCGGACATGTACGCGCCTGAGCCGGACACGACGTTATGGGAGCCGACCTCGCCCCGTTTGCCCATACCTGGGAAGTATCCATAGTTGTGAAGTCCGTACGGTAGTTCTGTGGCGGAGCTCTGGGGCACACACACCGTGCTTCCTGGATAGTGCCCCGCGCCGCCATCGGTTCGGCCGTTGATCAGAGAATCCACTAAAAATGCATTCCCTGGCGAGCTCTCGGAACATGACATTATTGTAGTATATTTTGGCGACGGGAGAAGATAGCCCTTTCTGGCTGACATTTCTTGTGCAAAACATGCTGGATATGATTAGAGGTACCCCCATCTCCACCGGGCTGCCTGTAAAACCAATGGAAAGGCTGGAAGAAGAGAAGACCCTCCCACTCCGACGCTACGTAGCAGCCGGGGCCGTGTCCACGGTGCGGCTGGAGCAGAGAAAAGAGACAGTACAGCAATCAGCACGTTACCTCGCTCCAATGCAGCCACCTTTAGCCCGTTCAATCAGGGCTTTTTGAATTCTATAAAGAAACACTGTCCAAATGATGAAGATAGACTGCTGCCCTCTATGCTCAAACAACGAAATAATCCCCAATGGCACCACGAGAGGCTGGTTACATGTCTGCAATGCAGCTCAAACGTCACCCAAAATCACAACAACGGAATACATTACTATATAATTGCGCAGAAATACATCTGAATCTTCATTCGTGCATCAATAAAGGTTTTGAGACATACCCTAAATACCATTTTATAAAGCCAATAATCGGGCCAAAGTGGCTTTGTAGGACTACATTAACTTCCTCCAAGATATAGCCTCAGTTAAAGGAAATAATGACACGCGTTATAAACAGCGGGTTGTAACCCACTGCATTGTCCATTATGGTATAAGGTTCACGATATGGTTGCTCACCTTATTGTTTACATTATACCATAATGTGAACAATATGGTGGATTTAAAAGAAACATTAACAATATAACATGTGTGCTGTGGAACACACACACACACACACACACACACACACACACACACACACACACACACACACACACACACACACACACACACACACACACACACACGTGTGTAAGTAGGACTAATACTATACAACAAAGCTGCTGTAATGCACATTATTCATGTGGTAGCCTACGTTTACAATTGTGAATTAAATGCATGATACGATGATTCTCCAAATGCAGGCCAATATGGTAGGCTACTTCATTTTCCTTCTTCAATGCGTATAAAATCCAACTATTTCCAAAAAAAAAAAATCAACCACACTCATTTTTTCATGCAAATTGTTACCAAATATTTATCGGTTGAAATCGGATAGGATATGTATCAACGCAATAGCGTCATTTCGCTAAAGGCAATTGGATTTTCGGGAAAGCCTATGGCCTCAAATGCGCCGCTTCCGTTTGTCTTATGTTACACCAAATAGCAACATTTCTGCGATTTTTAAAAAATGGCAAAATAGCAAAATAATTGTCTATGAAATGTTGTACGAGGACGTCCCAAGCGACCACAACAGGGCAGATGTAAAGCTTGCACATATAAGTCACCGGTCCAATTTGGGGCAATAAGGGCAACAATAAAACTCTCCCTCCATTTTGTAATGTCCTTGGCCATGTGCACTCTAAAGCTCGCTCCAGGTTGAAGTTAATCCTAGCCAGCTTTGCCATTACCAGGCCCAGGTGGCTTTGAGGCTCCAGGGGTTGTTTGTAGCCCAGTGTCCTGGAAGAGCTCATTTGGCTTCGTTTTTTTTTCGGATCTAACTTTCCTGAGATCATCAACGACGATAAAATATTTTTGGCCTATCATAGATTAAATGATATTTAAAAAGGAAGAAAACACACACACACACACACACACACACACACACACACACACACACACACACACACACACACACACACACACACACACACACACCTCAAACACACACATACACACTTAAATATATGTATTTATGCATACAAATCTGCCCGTCCACTCTTTGCATGTATTGGCGCAAACAATGTACATTTTAGAGTCTACTTGTGTGTCAGAAACCTTACATTTATAAGTACAATTACTATATAGGCTACTATATATAGAATAATATGCTAAATAGGCATACTGTAGGCCTATATATTATTATCTGTTCTTGTCTGTTTTTGTATACAAAATACAGTCCGTTGACACTTTACGCATTTAGGCCTCCTTGTGAATACAAAGATCCTAACATCGTAAACATATCCACCAAACTAAATGGACTAGAAGCCCAGACCACACGTACCCGATGGGAAAGGCGAGCTTCGATGGAAACTTCATCCATCAATTAAACGAACGTGTGTCCTTTAAGTTGTTTTGGTTTACACACTTCGTGTTTCTTTATTAGCATTAAGGCCTATCTATCTTTGCGCTCAAGTTATTAATTGAGGCTATTAAATCTTAATTTCCACAGCTGTCCAGCTATTATTTCCTCAAAACAATTCACTCTGACCACGAGCTTTGATCCAGCCCAGAGAATCGTGGCCGAAGAGGCCGTGTGAGACGTATCATGTTCGTCCCGAGTGCTGTTATGAACAATAATGCGGCGTTTTATTACATCCAGCGGAAGTATTTATTTTTCACAAGAGACAAAGCGACCTGGTTCACAGACATTTGGATCAGGAATTGCGGCTCACAACTTGGACTGACACCAAATATCCTCAAAGTTCTCTCAATGACAGGAAGGAAGAGGGGGGACGACCGCTCGACAGTGAGCCATATACTATTTCAATTACATCCTACCCATACACGCAAGGCATAGGACGTTTTTGTTAACTAAGGAAATCGAACCCGGTTACAATTGATTATTTTAAAAAAATATGAACATTTAGAGACGATAATAACAGCCGTGTGATAACATTCTTGAAACCAGATAATTAAAGCAACCAATTTAGTTTAATTAAAAAGACTAATCCACTGAGGTATCATTTGGAATGGTCCAGAAATCCTGCCATTCCCGAAAGAAGAAAAACGTGCAGGCGTCGTCGGGTTGCCGGCTATGGGATTGAAATTTACCCAGGTAGAACGAGCCTACACTCAATCATAAAAAGCCGAGCTCAGCAAAATGAATAGCACATGCAGCATGGAGGTTTGGCACAGATGTGTTACCTTATTAGGGCCCCCGGGAACGCTTTTACTTAGCCTACCGTACGGGCCTAGTTAGTAGCAGAAACAAATGCACACATAGTCGGGTACTTAGTGTACCCCACGCACCACCAAGAACAATAATGATGGATTGGCAGCAGAAAAGAATGAGTGGAGGCCGACAGCAGATGATGTTAACAAACGTTTACCAGTATCAACGCGATATTGTGGATAGCCTTACTGTGTGCGCCAGACAAAAAAGATCCTCGGCCGTGACATTGGTCCCATCAGCGCCACCCTGTGGTGAAGTCAAGCCAGGGCCTCGAGCCTGGTCGCGCCCCGTGTTGTTCTACTCTGAGCCGAAGGAACCCAGCGATGGGAACAACGCTGTCGAATGGCGAGAAGGCGCGAGGGCCAACATGCAGAGAGTTTTCCTATCTGTCCTCTCCCCTGTCGTCGCTCTCACCTCCCTGGTAACACAGTTAATAACCTTGGTTCTCAGACGGTTTATTGCACTGCACTCCAATTGTACAAATGCTCCAGACTTTCAGACAGCTTTTATGACCGCGTTGCTGCGGCAACGAGGAGGATGTCTCGTAATTAGGGACGGAATTCCTGCGCGCAGTAAAGGATGCGCAAAGCAAGGCCGGACTGTGGCAGAGCGAGGCAACCATAAACTTCAGCCTTTTTCCTCGCGTTTATTGCCCTTTCGACTGTCATATATGAACGCCAATGCACTGCGGCGAGCCCTCATAAACACAGTGATAGCAACAACAAATATGGCGTGGCTCGCTGAAGGAGAGTGTCGTTGAACCGTACACTAGCAGGGTGTGACAATGTAGGCTTCTTAAGCAGACCCACACAGCAATGCAACACTGAATTGATTAATCAAGAAATATATGCTTTTAAGGCAGGGAATATAGGACACTGTTGCTTAGTGTAATATATTACATTGCATGTATAATGTATTTGATGTAGTTTAGTACACACACACACACACACACACACACACACACACACACACACACACACACACACACACACACACACACACACACACAACTATAGTACACAGAAAGAGTCCTCCTGTCGTTGGGAGGTCCAGTTTGGTTTAGCATACAGGCCTATTTGCTGTGCCTATAATGTCACTAACCTATTTGTGTGTCAAATCAAAGCCTAATAAACAAATAACCATTCATAAATGTTTGTTCTATATTGTGCTTTGTTCTGTTATTGAAATATTGGATTGCCGTGAGATTGACTGTGCAACGGATCATGTGCGTGGGTACATTCATGAACAGGAATAGCAGGGATTCAGAAATATAAACCAAGACAAAATGTTCTGATAATCTTTTCATTTTTAATTTGGAAATATAATATAATACAGAATATTTTTGGCAAACCAAGAAATGCATCAACGCTCGTGCCCAGCCGTGCCACAATAGAAGGCTAAATGTATTTATTGTTCGTAATTAGCCTACACTGGAAAACTCCAAATAATTATGAATTCAGGCAAATTGCTTTGAGTTGCTTGTGTACGTGTGTAGGCGTATATCTCAGTGCAACTTGTTATCGCGTTTTCAATAGCGGATTATTCAATACGTTGAATGAATAAATATAAAATGATTATGGTGGTTTATGATATAGGCCAAGATAAAAACATACCTATTCACCAGACAGAAAATGATCGAATTGCTGTCTTGCTCAATAGGAACACTGAATAATAATAGCCCATCTTTTGGTGTATTTTCACTTAGTTTGTCGTACTACGAAATTCAATAGTAAACAATTGGCTATAAAATAAATACAATTTAAAAAAAGAACACATACATTACATTCGCATCCGCTCAAACGCATTATTTGGTCACACCAAAGTCCGTCTAAATTATGTAAGTAATATATCATATACCATCATAAAGCCACAATATTAGGCCTACCACATTTCTGATTCAAAAACAGAACAAATAAAATAAACTTTTTGATTACAAAATACACTGAATCAGTCAATTCAGACTGGTAATTATGTCCGCGTAAAGAGAAAAACCAAAGAAACGAGACGTCTTCGTCGGAGATCCCAAGTCTCATGTCTGCCCAGGCCTCTGTAAACTCTTATTGAGCCAGACTAAAATCCATATGAAGTCTATATTCAAGGGCTTAAAATGAGGTCAAAGTTTTGTCGTTTTTATAACTCATATTCTTGAAATGTTGCAAACCAGGGGAGTATTACACCGTTGTCCTCGAACTTGAAATTAACCGTTGAGCAGTGGTTGCTGCTGCGGTCATTGTTGTACAAAATTTACTCTGCAAATTCACAGCTCGAATGCGGTCTGGAAACACGGACACTTCTGCAGCAGCCACGTCGGTAACTGCTCTAGGGCTTTACATCCTAAAGGAGAGGATTGGAAGTATAATATTGTAACCGGTCTCTGTTTAATTTCTTCTCCTTCATTCGACGATTCTGAAACCAAATCTTGACTTGTCGGTCGGTAAGGTTGAGCATCCGAGAGAGCTGCAGACGCTTCTCCTTGTTGATATACACACTGAAAAAGAATTCTCTCTCTAGTTCTCTGATTTGATATTTGGAATAAGGACACCTTTTCTTACGCGTCCGTTGTCCACCTAAAACGGGGAAAAGAAGAGAGAGACAGAGAGAGATATCGGTCATAACAAAGACACAAACACACAGACAGAATAAGTAATAATGTATGATATTATATATAGGGATATATATTATATATATAGGCCTATATATTATATTATATCAACTCTGAGCTAACCTCGTGCCATAGCATATGTAATCTGTCATATGCAATTATTGACCAGTGCCTTGCTCCACTTCCCTTCCGGAGATTACACTTGAGCATTGACCTTATCGAGAAAGACCGGGGAAAGCTTGCACACAAACGAGTCCAATGCAAATTATTATTGAAGACATGCGTATAAAAACTAGCCCTACAGTGTTAAGACAAATATTCAAAACACTCAACGCACAAAAGGTGAAACACAAAAGGTCGTCGTACTACCAAACCGAACGCCCCACAGGCACCACCCTGATTCCATTCCAAGTCTTCCTTTAAAGCTCGGAAACCGTGAAACTGGTACATTTATGATTCACCGTTGTGGACGTTAAGACACCATGGAATCACATTCATATTTTTTTAAACTATAGTGGCTAGAAAACACACCACCCTGTTCAGTCACGGCCAATTTCAATTCCAAGCACGTGATCCCGCAGTTTATAACAAAGTTTTGTTGGGGGGAATCTACAGGCCCTCTATAAACCTTATATGCTTATAAAACAGCATATAAACATTTTAACAGGAGTGCGCTACTTTGCAAACTTTCTCTCATAACGGAGGCGCTGACTTAATACGTACTGCTGCTGCTCGATTTCTCCTCATTGTTGCCGGAAGATGACTCTGGGCTGCTGGTCTCCTCCCGAGGCTCCTTGCCCTCCGAGTCCCGACCCGACGGCGCGCTGTCCTGCGCCGAGCCGGGCTGCTTGGTCGCCGCTTTGTCCCCAGAGCAGTCGTTCGTCGAGGGACTCTCGTTGGACGCGTTGCCGTACGCCGTCTCGAAAAACTGGTCGAACGCCTGTGGAAGCACGCCGTTTCGACCCACGTTACCGTAGAAGTTGGAAGCAGAGCCCGTGCCCGTGTGGTGGTGGTGGTGGTAGGCGGCAGCGGGGTTGTTTTTGGCGAACATGTCTCCCACCGCCGCCGTCTGTGCAGACAGACAGTCTCTGTGCACCATATCCTCTGCAGTGGTGTAGCATTGGGGCAAATTTCCACGGTGAGCCCATTTAGCGGACGCGTCAATAGCAGCGTAGTCCCTGAACGTTACTTCTCGGACGGGCTGGACTTGCGGGAGGTTAGAGGAGTACGAGTATGTCATGGGGCGGGTAGACGGGGTCTGGGACAAAAACGAGGGCAGACCAGAAAAATCAGCCCCCGCCGACACGTAGTAGGTGCAACTAGGCAAATACATGTTCGATCCGACGGGGACCCTCTCGTCAAAATCCATCATTCCTTTACGCCACTGCTCTATCTGCGGTTCGTCTCTTTAGCCGCCTTTAACATGGCTCTGTATCGTCGTGGCTCGTGCCTCTTTGAAGCAGGTTCGCGAGGCAGAAATTTTGAGACGTAGGCTGACGTGGAGAGCCATCTCCATCCATTCCAGGGAGGCGTAGGTCACGTGACCAACGACAGAAATTGACAGCTTTTCAGTGTGTGTGTGTGTGTGTGTGGGGGGGGGGGGGGGGGGGAGGGGGGGATGTAAGTGTATGTGTGTGCGCGCGTGCGTGTGTGTGTGTGTGTGTGTGTGTGTGTGTGTGTGTGTGTGTGTGTGTGTGTGTGTGTGTGTGTGTGTGTGTGTGTGTGTGTACGTGTGTATGTGTGTTTGTGTGTTTAACACAGTAAGTATGGAGCATAGCCCTAATGCTTCCTGAAGCCTGACATTATTTTATCTCTACGATGGTTTAAAATGAATCCCTTAATATAAATCGGATTAACTATAACCTGATCGTTGTTCAAATAATAACATATCCAGCCGAAAGACGAAAAACAACCTTTGCTTGGTTCAATGTCATTACTAAACCAATTGCTGAAGTGCTAGTGGTGATAGCTTTAAGTTCTCATTTACATGTAAATTGTGTTGCTCCAACATAGGACCTAATATATCCTATTATGTTAGTTGCATATTTAATTGTGATTCAAGACATTCTCTCACTCTTAATTTAACTATTATAAATTAACTAACATATATTCATGTATGTTATTTATGTAAATATTAGTTATACGCAAATATGATTTTTTTTTTACGCATGCGTTGCGCATATCGTTATAGATACATTCATTCAGTTGACTTGATTTGGTTCAGGGTCATGTTCATTTGACAGTTGATCTTCGGCGTTACTACGCTCAATGTGGCGGTATTTGCGTATAGGTCTACATATTAGGCTATTGTAAAGATTAGCAAACACATAACAACAACAACAAAGAACACCAAAAATGAACACAAACTGAACAAAAATAAATAAATACACAACGTCAACCAAGAAAAGTTTTGAACGTTGCTTTACAGTTTGAACAACCCATAAATATAATAGCCTTTAGGCCTTTATCTGTTTTAAAAGCGCATAAATAATAAATAGTGAAGCGGGGTTAGTAACACAGCATAGCTTGAAATGCGGCCTATTGGACTGAGGACACAAATAATAGCCACACACACACACACGCACACACACACACACACACACACACACACACACACACACACACACACACACACACACACACACACACACACACACACACACACACAGAACCAATAATAAATGTGGTTTATTTCATCAACATGCGCCGTTGCTGAAGTTAGGGTAAGTAGCTGCAGTAGCCTACTGTTTCTAGATTTTTCACGTTAGGCTAAAATGTTAGGCTACAGCCGTGAGACTCAAACTCCTTGGTGTTCAATTGTTAGTTTTGATATCGACCTATTTTAAAATAACAACATAGCTCATAGTTCAATTATATGTGATAGAGATTTCATCTAACCATTCCAGTGCGGGCTGTTATTTCAAAAAGGAAGAAATGTCAATTTTTCTTCCAATTTCCTATAGGTAATTCATTTCTATAGGGAAGGTCTACTTGGTAAGATATTCTGCAATGCATATATTTTTTGTATTTATAGCAGCAGAATAGATAAAACATTCGATGATATGCTTAAAAAATGATCCAGGCGTTAACAGCATATTTAAGAATCGGATAATCTGTCACACCGCGCACTCATTGGTTTCTGTTCTTAACACTTCAAAGAGGCCACCATGGAACTAGCTTTGCAGAGGGCTGCAACTTGACTCTAATGTGTTGTGAATGGGAGCTCTGAGCTCGGATTAGGAGAGCTAGGACTCCCCCATGGCCCTACCGCAGTCAAATCCAAGCGACATAAACACACGGATCCAAATCAAGACTCATGGCTAACGTGTAATACAATCTCAAGCTATCACGTTCACTAGGATCCTGATAGTACTAACTAACACCGCTGCGGCAGTGTGAAACAGACTAACCCCATGCACGGTTCATGCTCATAGGTCATGTCCATGGGGTACTTTTATTTGGAGAGTTTGTATTGACACAAACAACTCCACGGTGTTTGGGAAGACACGCTCCGCCTCTCCCGGGCAATCCAGACAAATTCTAAGACGTGTGTTATAGCTTTTCGGCTGCAATTGAGCACAGGATGCCCAGGGAAAGCGAAGCCAGTGCTGCACAGACTTGTGTTTTTTATAGCTCCTATAGTATTCTACTGCTCCCCTTTTCCTCCCAGGCCAGACACCACACAACTGGCCATGCGTGATAGAAAGTCCCACCTAAACGGACCGAGAGACATTCACACAGAGCTCCCACATGCTACAACTACACAGGAGCAACCAGGTAAGAATCGAATATACGTGATGTTTGTATAGGCCTACCTAGTGTATAACATCGTCCAAACGCTTTTTGTTTATATTTCTGAATAATTAGAAAAATATACAGTTTGATTTGGTTTAATTTGTTGTCATTGTATGCAGTTACCAAGTTGTCTAACTAAAACAAATGTTGTAACCCATCCCATGTGAAATAAATTAATGTGACGAGAACAAGCAAATGTGGGCAAGGCATATCGGCTAAATGTAAACGTCCACTTCTCTCGTTGACATGCGCACGAGGACAATCGTGTATATTCAAGTATTAAGCCTGTGATCAGTGAAGATGTTTTTAATTAGGCAAGAATAGGACTTGTTGCTTGGACGCATTCAAAGCCAAACCTTTGTCTGCGCGGTCGACTTCAAGTTCGGGGGAGGGAGAGGCCCGCTGCCCAGCCGCAGAGTCCTATACAAGACTTTGACACCATTTAAGGGCACAGCATGCCCCGGATGAAGGCTCCTGATTGCTTTTACATTTGGCTTGCATGCCAGACTTTCTCAAAGGGAAATATATGTATATATAAATATTGATGTATATATATATATTATGTATGTATGAATATATATATATATATATATATATATATATATTACATATATGTGTGTGTGTGTGTGTGTGTGTGTGTGTGTGTGTGTGTATATATATATATTTATATATATATATATATATGCATGAAGGGATTTCAATGTCGAAAAATTTAATGAACTGCACGACATTGCAAGGGTTACATGGAAAGCAGGCCTATCCATTTGTTTCATACGGAGAGGGAAAGCTCATGCTACATTTTGCATTAATGCAATTGCATACATGGAATCACGTCAACAAATGCTCTTTTGAATTTAACTAAAATGCTAAAACGTACAAAAAAGTAAGTATTTAATTTAAATGAATTGCAAGAGTAATGTATTCTTTGGTCACTCTATCTAAACATAATTAGACACGTTTGGATAAGGTTTAAAATGCGTAAAACGCATCAAAAACCTCCCTTTAACAATGATGTTCGCAACACGAATACAACCCCATTCCCGACAGCTTCTACCTTTGTGCCATAAAACGCTGTTAGACAACAAGACAACAATTACGTCTGGGGTTCTTCTGTAGCACAGTTTCACGCTGTCCGCGACGTAAGACAATAAAGCAAGGCTAAATTGCCACACTTGGGATTTTTCAAAGAAAGCTGTAGTTTGAAAGAAATGGAAAGCCTCCGGCCTCATTCATTTGTCGGCACTAAGTCCACTGCATGTTATAGGCCTATCTACTACCGTCGGATAATTGTAACATGTAAAATGGCTTTGGAAAAGCCAAACATTATAGTGTGACGGCCAAATGCGATTAGCCAAACACACTTTCTAAAAGGCTGCTTTTATACTGAATAAGAAGGGCCAAGACAAGTGAAAGTAGCGTGATGTGATGAAAATCCTTAAAAGGTATGTTCACAGCTAGAATGGTTCATAGCTGTGGTACTCATTCATACTTAGGCTATATGAGCTCAAACTTGCCATGTTGTTAATCCAAAATACCCAGAAATTGTCTCAGACGGATTGGTTTGTAGTAATATTTGTTCCTGTAAATCAAAGGGATCAGTGTGTAACACACCCTTATATAACATATTGTGATTCGACCATTTTGAACTTGAATCGGGTGGATTAGTCAGTCCTGTTTTCGATGTGGGTAACAATGGCCTGACGCGTCTTGAAAAAAATAGTTGTAACGCAGACTTTATTTTGCCTTCGTCGCAATACATCTGGAATAAGTTAATATTAACAATGACTTACAATTTTCCATTTATCCACAGGTGACGCTAAAGCGGGTCCAAGGCAATGGGCGAAGAGAAGATACTTGACCACCCAAGAAAGGACGCTGCAGCGCCGGGAGCGACCTCAACTCCACGGTCAAAGGGAGGACATTCGTCCAATCAACATTGGAAAAGACAATTTCAAATTTGGACTTTATTCAACGTCATATTAAGACACGTAGTATTAATTGATTTGTGGGGGGAGCCTACAAAACCCACATTTTTAAAAATGCGGTTGAGGACCGAGAAGGATAAAGAATCCTCTGGAATTTCATGCAACAACTTCAACCCTTTATAACAAATTACCATGGAAATACATACTTAATATGCATTTACATCTTTGAATATATACAAGTGTTGTTTAAATTGTCTAAAACAATTAAGTAGCCTAATTTGGGGAAAAAATAGGCCTAAGCGCTACATTACGCACCTTCTCCGTTTCGGATATGCGCACGTTTAGTCTTCTCGTTAATTCGTAGAGTAAGATATTTTTATAACATATTTGTAATATATTCAACCAATGGTTGTATCAACGAGCAGAATGTTATTGGTAACTTTCCTGGCTTATGTTAAAGGGTATGAATTGGGGGGGGGGGGGAGACTGCTTTTTTTTTGCATCGTAGCTTCATATAGACTCAAATTAAAGAGAGACACGGTCAACATCACGGAGAATTTCAATAATAAATGAGTCCACATATAAAATATATGCAAAATACATTCGACAAGGACTAGACGGGACGAGACGGCCGACAGACTCATGCCATATTATTAACGGTCTGAGATTAGACCTATAGGTAGGCCTAACCTTAAACAGTACTATAAAGGATGGACAATGACGTACAAAAAATAGTAATATAAATGTTCTAAACTAGACAGCAATTAAGGTAATATATCCAACTTCTACAAATAGAAGATCGGATTTGACCAAGATATATGGCTAATGACTTTTGGAGATGGAATTTGGATCTTTTTTCTAATATTTGATAGTCTCTTCAGGAGCTAATATTCGAACCTTGTTTGCCGTCCCTAGCTGCAGCAGAATTAGAGCTACATATTGTAGGATGCAATGTTCATTTCGTCTGTTGGACTTGTACTTGAAATAAATGAGACTTAGGTCAACACTAGCCTATCTAACGAACAGAGCAAGTTCAGTGTACGAATGTATTTATTGTAGTGGCCTGTAGGATTGATTTAGTCACCATTCATTTAGATGGCAATATTTTGTTTACACAAAATGGTACTAGGCTATATTAGAAACAGTCACGGATTGTAAAGCATTCCTGGTTTGCTTTAAACTGTAAAGAGAAAGGAAACAATGGCGTTGCTCATTTGGCGGCGGCCGTCTAGGTAGGCCTGCTATACGATGACGTTTTGGACCAACTCCTGGTGTCATAGGTTGGGCGGCCAGCGCCGTTATTACGCAAGGTGGGTAGGTATCCAGAACACACCATTAAAACCAGATTATATCCAAGGATGTGTTCGCATTGCGTCTCCTCCCTTATCACATTCCAACTCGTGTTTTCTTACTTTCTTACAGAATGCTTGAGAGCGTAAACATGTGATAATAAAACCATAAATTGACAAGATGAAAAACACATGACAATATATTATTTTTGGCAGCGTTCCACAACATTTGTAAACAGCAAAAAAAAAAAGGCGAGAAACAGTAGAACATGTAAAACAAAATGATGGTATCTGGTAAATTTGAGAGCTTTAATTTTAGCATGATATACGATTTTAATCGAATATAAAATATAAGTGATAGTCTGCCCAGATTGGAATAGCAGTGCACAAAGTGATGTACTGCGTTAAATTGCCTTAAGGTGGCAGCAGAGCTCACGTTGTCACCGAGAATCAAGTTCAACATCCTGTTTGACACAGGCCCAAGCTCTGGAAAAAAACGCATAGCTGGGCAAAGATCGTCTGGTGGGCGGGGACAGGGCTGTCCATCAAGCTTGAAATGAAGGCGGGAGTTAACGCTTGTTTTGGTTCGCCACCAACCAATGGGGGGCTACTCTGCTTACTCACAGCCAATCAGCTTCGAGTCTTTTCAACTCGTGAGGATAAACCCAGTCCCCTTTCCAGCTTTTTTTTTATTTCATGGTAGGCTACAGGAAGTAACACTTTCCAGTCTTGCCCTTTAATACACCCAAAGCAGCCTAGGGTTATTTTGTAACACCTGCGCGCGCCGCTGTGCCTACGTATGACCAGGGGCCGTTTGCGGTGGCTCAGATTTCGCGTGTTTGTGGTCGAAATGTGATCGTCAAACATGTCTACCCCAAACCTGCCGTTCAATCATGAATTAGTCCAACACTCATTTTTAGTCTTCCAATGACATATAGCTGCCGCTTCTTCGCTTACAAGGGCTTCAATAAATCACAAAAGTAGGCTATAGCGATTTATAAATAAACCGAAACAACTGTCCCAACAAGAGTCAAGCTTAAGAATATAGTTCCCTAACTATATATAAGAAGAGTATATACCTAGTATATATATTGTATATTCGTGGTGTATCCGTTTTGGTGTCAACGTAAAAGGATAGGCCAACCTGTAATATCACCTGCATCACCAATAGTGCCCGTATAATATTAAATATTTTATTTCATTCATTTATTTTTTGAAAATTAAATCTCTAACTTGAATTGAATCGTCCGAAACCTCAACCCTGTGTTTAGTTTCTGTGAAGTTGCATGCAAGAATAGTTGAAAACATGCTTACCATAGGTGAGGCAATCTTGCACATATAAATAAATATCTTGTAGGCCTACTTAGAATACAAAACGACATTTATGTTGCGATGGCTAACTTAACATTGGCCCATCATTGTATAATTTGTGATCCAATAATATAAAGAGTGAATACCCGCAATCTAACGAATCTAAATGAATGAAATGGAGAAGTGGATACGAATCAATTTCTAACGCGAATAGGATAAGTTACCCATAAAACGTCAACTACATTCATGAAATGCATTCAGTTACACATGTTAGATAAAATAAAACATCTCTACATAGCTAGTTTACTCGTACGCTATTATTGTGCGACCGTGTCTGTTCATACAGGTCTAGTAGGCCTGGTATAGTAGAAGTGGTAGGCTAGTATATCAAATATAATAATCAGGAGTAGGCCTATACGTAATCCCGTAATCATATAACAGGATTATACATTTGATAATATACATGTATAATATAAATATCTATGTATCTTCTTCTTTTTCTTATCTTCGTCATATATATATATATATATATATATATATATATGCTATCTATATCTATATATATGAATATATATATGAATATATATATACATATATATATATATATATATATTATATATATATTTAGATATCTATCTATCTATCTAAGATATTGGAATAGTTATAGATATATGGATATAAAATAGATAGCCTAGCTATAGATGTAGATATCGTGTAGGCCTATAGCGTTTTTTCTTCTTCGATGAAAGGGGTATAGGCCTATTTTAAATAATCCCCAACAAAATAAATGATTTGTATTGTTGTATAATAACAACAATAATGTATGACACAAAGCATTTAAAATCCGTCTTTCTAAATTCAGAAATGTTAGGCCTGGTTCTTAAATCTGCGGCGATACGTCGATACACCCGACCGTCTTTTGAACGCAAATTGAGCCCTGTGATGCAGCCTACAGATATATTTTATTCGTTCTGGGTTTTCTATTTCACACGTCGAATAGGCTTACCTGTTTATCAGTTTCATACATTCGACCACCAGGACATTAGTCCGCAACCTTTAGGGTTTAGGGCTTAGGATACCGTGGCCTGTATGCCTACTAAGTTAACCTCGACACGTCGGCTCTGTTGGGAGTCAAGTATTAGGACGCATGCCGATTGTAGAACATTTCCAAAACGGTATGAATGTCTTTACAGAACAGTCCTTAAATGTACATCTCCAAACACGTCGTCAATGCTGTTTGACACAAATCGTTGCGTGTTTGCGACGTTTCAACCTCTCAACACCAAGAAAACGCATAGGCCACACTAGTTGTATTCTGGGTGGTGTCACCATATCCAAGAGTATATTGTTATATAGAATATTCTATAGAAGCAATACAAATTATATTTGTACTCATCATTGGTATTTGTAATATCATGGTACGTTTACTGGAATTCAATAAAAAAAGAAAATAAGTTCATTGACACACAATACGCCTGATTAGCCACTGGGTGGCGGTAGAAGCTCACACATCTCTAGCTGTACAGCTCGACAGCTCTTTACACTATGTTATCTCTGTCAGTGTAAAGCAAAGCTAATTGATTGCTCAACAGGTCGATGATACATTAAAAATCATTATTGTGTATAAAGATTGTGTAGGTCAATTAACTGGCCTATTGTTTGAACAAAACCATTTGAAACAACCATAGACCGACCTAATGACAAAGAAATAGGCCGCGAATTTTGAAAGTTTGACAACAGTGAAATAATTGGCCTACATTAATAAATATAAACGTTTCCCGAGATAACCTAAAAATCCACTCATAGTGTAGCCTAATAGCCTTATAATTCACTGTCCATATTTTATTTGGATGGACAACACAGCAATATTTAACACACAAGGATAGTAACCATGCCGAAATTTACGTTATATACAACCACATGAATAGGCACACATTATAAAAGTAATAATTAATATGAAGACAAATTCCGGACGATTATCTATGCATTATAATAAGAATTGCACCATATATTGAATATGAACGGAAGCATGGGTCCATTTAAAAAAAAAAAAATCTTGAAAGTAAGCGTGTGGCTTGTTTGGAGAGGCGTTGGACGCTATTATTAGTCAAATGTACCAAAAGTCCAAATGTTTTATGTAATCCGGTGAACCTCCGTATTTAACGCTCTCGTTAAACTTGGACAACAAGAATCTCAATGGCATAGGACAGCCTTCAGAGGTCTGATTTCCTGAGCTCAGAGAGAAATGTCACATATATTTTTCCACATGCGGACTCAGTCAAACATATTTTACAACACGATCGAAAAGAGAGAACCGAGCATTATAGAAGGAAATTGTGTTCCAAAACTTCTGGTGAATCACGTGCATCAAACAAATAATCGAAAAAAGTCAGCCCTCCCAATCCATAAATCCAGAATTGTGGACTGTTTCATTGTGCGTGTGTGTGTGTGTGTGTGTGTGTGTGTGTGTGTGTGTGTGTGTGTGTGTGTGTGTGTGTGTGTGTGTGAGAGAGAGTTTGCGCGCGCGCGCGCACGCGCGTGCGTATGTATTAATTTCCAATGGACAGGCCTATATTCCGCCAAAAAGAAAAAATATCTAGCTGATTATTTTCACTTTGTTGACCACTTTCTTTTCCTTCACACGTCGGTTCTGAAACCATATTGTAACCTGTCTCTCGGAGAGATTAGTCTGAGCCGATATCCTTCTCCGCTTATCCTTGGTGATAAATTTATTGGCGGCGTACTCTCGCTCCAGTTCCTTCAGTTGCACCTTGGTGTATGGCACGCGCTTCTTCCGTCCACGTCGGTATGAGCCCGCGTCCCCCGCTGCGTGGGACACCGCGTCTGTACGGTGAACGAAAAGCAGACACAGACACCTTAAGAAAAAACTAGACCAACGTTCGCCATGCAGCTGTGCACTTGTGTTGTGTGTTCTGATCAACATTATACATATTTACCGCCCCCCCACCCGCCCCCACCCCAAATAAAGAATACTCAATCAACTCAAACAAAAGCAGTCATGCCATGTTTTAGTGTTGAATCTTACCTGGTATAGAGGATTTCCAGATATGCCCTGCCTGTGGTTGCTCTTTGGCGCAGTACACTTGGCTATTCCAACCGTTCGCGGTGAGAGTCCACGGCTGGTAGCTATCCATGGGCAACAGGGTCTCGTGTCTGGCCTCCGACGGCGCACTGATAGTGGGCACCACGGGCACATCCAGATAACTCGGAACAGGTTGGTACGGACCAGAAGGATACGTGGGATAGAAAGCGAATTCCTTTGCCCGAGACGTATAGTCGTCAGTCGCCGACGCGGAGGAGTCCATGTATTTATCCCCATACGCAGAGGGGGGTTGCGAACCGCACGACTTCATGCTGCTGTGATGGGACATTCTGCACGGGTAGTAGCTGCTGCCAAAGTATCCATAGGGCAGCGAGGCGCTGGAAGAGCTCTGGGCCGCCGAGCACGGGCTGCACTGCTTCACCGGCTCCCCCATACCAGAGGCGGGCACGTCGCTGGACAAGTACGTGGTGCTGGGTGCCAGGGACGGGGGATGCGCCATCAGATTTCTGCACTGGTTCGCCGCAAAGTTGCCACCAGCAAAGCCCTCCATGTTCTTACTCACTTCATCGGAGCCGTCGCCGTTGTCGTAAAGGAACATCACCGACGGGTCGATCCAGCGCGGACGGAGAAGCAGTGACGTTGTCATAGCACGACATCCAACATTGAAGGGTACTGGCTCTTTTTTAAAAAGCTCAGAGACTGAGGAAAAGGAGATACTGATTCGGGGGAGAGTAAATGACTCTGACGCGCACGAGAGCACGAAAGGTTGCGCCGTCATTGGCCAGGAGTTTACCACGTGACCAGGCTATGCAAAGCGCACGATAAACATCTACCAGCGCAGATAATTAAATGAAAATGTTGGGCTAGTGTGTTGGGTTACTGTACCGATAATGGCACTTTGCATTGGCAAGGAAGAATCCATTCAGTGAAATAATCCCAGGCAAATGAAATACAAATTAGGCGATGATTGTGTGATAAGGTAAAGAATAAATTAAACTCTCTAAATTAAGGATGTAATGTTGTGTTTTGGCTTTTGTTTTGGATCAATCGGAGACTCATTCTTGGTAGATTCGAAAGATATCTAAACGTGAAGAAAATATATATTTCCCCATGGATCTTTCTGAATGTGAAATATAAACATTTCCCCAATGGATTCTTTACGTATACAACAATTTGTCCGTGCAATGATATGCTTTAGCTGCAGGCAAGAAGTGTTACTATGCATTTAATTCCGCAAACATACATATATATATCTATATATATATATATCGATATCAATTATGCAACCTCAATACCAACTACTTATATCAATGATAATAGTATTACAATATTATATTACTAACAACAAAATAGAAAGCAGGAACTGAAAATATATATTTTGCTTATGCCTGTGAAACCTTAGTGGCAGTTCACTGCAGCTATGTTTGCAAACATGTACAATTGTTTATGACGATGAGCTAATATACACAGTATGTGTGTCCATATTTAAAAGTATATACGCGGGCCCAATAGGGCATGTAAATGCATGAACAAAAAAATGAAAATAAATAAACGACACTATAGGCCTAACATCGCGCTTTAGTCCGTTTGGTCAATATCACGACCTTCGCACGTCATTTGGATGTATAAAACAAGGTTTTTGGTTGTAGGTATTTTTGCATACGCGGTTGTCACGGCTGGAGGCCAAGGTCAAGTTGAAAGTTTCTGTCTAGCCGACATGCTTGTTGGGGCTATTCAGTCCTGGAGGAACGTCTGAGCTTTTGAAAAGAGCGGAAGGAGGGTGAGAATTCCTGTTTGAATAAAAGCTTTCGAGGACATTAACTTTAACTATCATTTTTGTTCTAACGTTTAGACTACAGGGCTACATGGCCTGCTTTAGATGTAGCTTGACTTGTGTGTAAGCTTCCATTTAGGGTTCGAAACATAACAAGAATGTCTTCGTTCGTGTGTGTTTGTAGGAGTTTTGTCGGATACGTGTGAAAATGATGTATTCTCTGAAAAGAAGGCACAATATAGACGTGTCGTTGTGTGGGTGTCTGGTCTGCTTTTACGTGTTTACGACCATTGGCACTCTGACTATACTGTCTATGGCGACTGAACATTTAGTTGGAGTAGCTCTCACTCAAGTTTGGACCCAAATGTCCAAACTTAAAACGAGTTTTGGTAAGACTAGATTAGTAAAAAAAAAAAAAAAAAAAAAAAAAAACTCAATCTCATATATGTTCGACTGAATCCTTTAGTTTTTCACGCATCTATCTACTGACCAAATAGTAAACAGTGCGTAAATAATCAACCAACGACCAGTAACGATAACGTTATATTGGCATAATCCAAAATATCCTACAGCACGTAGGCCTACGGCGGGGTGGAAATAGGACAATGATTAATTGTAAAAATTGCAACAATTCTATATATGCCTTAAATTAAGAATATAAAGGCCTATGAAGATTCCTGTCTTTATATTTTACATTGCAATGTATGCATAAACAATCATTAAAGCCCCATTGGCAAGACCGCCCGCACTATCATCTTCCATAAGGATGATTGTTTCTTGATCAAAAACAAATACAGATAAGCTATCCATTCTCTAAGCTTCAGGATTCTATAGGCCTAAAGCCAATTAAATAAACTCCATTTGGCAAAAGTGGTATGCCGATAGCCTAGTGCGTATAGATGCAAAAGTGGTTATGTAAGTTCGAAATAAGGGTTATTTATAAATGGTTCATTAGAAGTAGGCCTATATGCATTGCATAATGTTGATATACATAGGACTAGGACTACGCTAATTTTAAATGTGCAATACTAGTTCTTTATCCAAATGCTTCACCTATTGCTGGAAAGCATGAGCCTGCACGACAATCATCAGAATCATCGTCCTGATATTGTTGAACTAAATAATTCCATGTCGTTTTATAAGGTAGGCTTAAGTAGGTCAATTTATAGTTGGTGCAAGTTGGCGGCATGTGATTCGTATGAAGGCGGCCTTCATTCTGTAAATAACCTATTTGTACGATTGTATTTTTTGTACGTAGGCTAAATAACATAATTTGATCTGATATGCAATATTATAATACTTTTTCGCTCTATACGTCTCATTATCCTATGCATGGAAGTAGGCTATAAGCCTATACGTAGGCCTATATATACCATTTAAGAAATGTTCTGTCAGTGAAAACATACAGCCTGTATCAGGCCTGAACGCACTTCATCTCGATGATTTGAGCATCGTAGTTTCACTCCATCCACAACGCAGACAAAGTTGGTTTGGCTGAACTCAGAAGGTTGTTTGGAGAACGCACGGATCTCAGGTCCGAGCCTGGGGAGCACAACAAAAGATGGTCGTAACCATGGTGGCGCAAAGCGCAGATGTGTGTTTTTTCAAGGACAGCGGTCAAACCAGGCTTATACAACAACAGCAGCAAGGACAAGACAGAGTACTAGAGCACTATTCGCCGATGCCCAGACCCTCAGCTATAGCCCTACCTGCTAGACAGCCAAACACATGCCCTGTGTTCACTGAGCCAGTGAATGGGAATGGCAACATAGTTGTTCGGTCCTATTGTCAAAAACGCTCATTGAGGTATTTTAATAGTAGTCCCAATACTAGGCCTAGGCCTACTACTTTTTCATATAATTAGCATGTCTTTATAGTTTACACTTTGAAACAATGGGTTGTAGGCCACTGTCATTCACGGTTTAGCTGTTTTGTTTGTTTGTTTCTCGTTAGAAATTGTATATCCTCTATTAGTTGTGTGCATATAAATATACATATGTATATATTAGGCCTAATATATGTCGTTCGGCTACGTAAATAGAAGGCTGTCAAATAAAATCCCGACATTTAGGCCTAAGTGTGTTTTTGATCCAGGTAAATCAGGGGGTGAGATGAAAGTATTTTTTTTCTTTCTATGTCATCATTACAATTTCGGTAATATGTTTATGGTTTACAGTCGACACAATGGGAGGAAATAAAACTCAATATGAAAGGAACAACTTTCACACGCCAGGGTCCAGTCAGTGAGCTATTGGTCAAAGTTACCAACACGAGGTGCTTTAATGGCCTGCACTCTGCACGGATCCTCACAACGGCTGATAGATAAAAACATATACAAACTAAAACAAGTGCTGATTATATTTCAAATGTAGAATTTAAATAGGCTACAGCGAACGTATCATGCACTGTTCTATATTGAAACCGAGCACAAATAAAGACTTTTTTTGCATGTGACGGCTATAGATAAGCAATTGTCACATTAAGATTGTCACATTTTGATTGCAATTCAAATCAAGCTTTTGCTCTTTCATTTGTTCAAATCGGCAATGCTGCCTTATGATAGCACGAGGCGAGCGCTCCCGATCAGTTCACAGAGCTCACGTGGATGAAGTGTATAGGCCTTCAGGTCGATCATGAACTTGAATTAAGCTGCACGGCTCTAATTTAGGCCTGAATCCTACCTGGTACCTACTTATTGAGGGAGCGCTGGGATTCCATAAGCGCCCCCTGTTTTGCTTGGAATGCAGAATCATAATCACTATTTTTAAGCATAAAGACTTGGATGTGGTGGACAATATAGGCTTTCAATTAAAGGGGAATACAAATCGATAACATAATAATAACCATCGTATTTTCAACCGAACAAAAAAAAGTAAAAGCAAACAAAGCCAAAGCCACCTGTAAAGGACGAAAACATATTAGATAGGGCCTACATTTAGACGCAGGCCAATAATTATTAGGCTATATAGTTATACTGTAATTAAGTAGTCTAGTATTGCGCTGTGATCCACTTCACATTGAGATCTTCTCTAAACGATCCCTAACGGCAGAAATGACCAAGAACCAAAAGTAAATACATTTCGCATAACCTCCGAGTCTTAAGGCCTTCTACTCTAAGTGCCATGAGGTTAGCTTACTACAACTACAACGAAAATTTAGCCTCCATTTAGTTGGAATAGTTCCAGATGAAAAGTTTTTATTTAAGTTGAAGTTGAAGTTGAACGAGTCAATAATCACAACATATCTGCTGGACTTTGCTGTTCTTCAGAAAAAAAGACAACGGCGTACATGTAAGGACTACAATTATACAGCCTATACACGATAATATCCTGTATGGTGCGGATGGGTTATGGATTATGCATTTTATTGGATAACACACGATATGTCTTGGTTATACAAGGGCATTGATGGGCCTGCCGAGCTTAACCCTCTGGAATAGTCTGTTAGGCCTGTAGCATAGCTTCGAATCAGTGGCTATTATTTATCAAAAAATGTTTCCTCATATTATTCGGAAAGCCCGAACTGAACATATTATCTGCCATCTGGAAAAACAAAATATTATGAGGATTAATCGGAAACGAATTGTTAGACGAATTGTCTAGTGGAGATAATAGTAGACTACACGTTGGAAAATCTTAAGATCCATAAATTCTAAGACAAAGTAAGTGGAGCACAACCCCAAACCACATCCAAATGTTCTGGGCATCGTCTTCACTGGATCTGTCAGGCATCCATAATATCAGAACCTTCTCCACATTGAGCTTTAGACTATTGCGCAATGACAAATGTACGTGCTAAAAAAGATATAGCCTTTCCAGGCCATTGTAAACGCGATTGATCTGAGCGAAGCGGTTCCACAAACAGCATAACCTCACTACCTTAGTGAAGATATAAACACTCAAACCTGGTACAGGCCGCAGGCCCGATACGTATGATATGCCTTATCCAAACGCGGATTCATCATACACACGAGCACAATGGACACGAACCTGGAGGTCGGCCTTCACCGACAGTGTGCACCTTAACACACCACACTGCAAACGACCGCACGGCGTTTCTTCTCAAGACGCAATTGAGGTAAAGCCTACCAAACAGTAAACCTCGCACTCGTAAAGTGATAAGGCCTTGCACCTGGCGCGTTGCATTGCTACTACTGAATTGGTGATAAGCCATATTACATGGCTACCTCACACATCATACTATCGTTTTAATGGGGGGTAATTCGGGCCTGATCGCCTGCTAAACCCTGTATCGAAGCATAGGGATTCGTAGACGTCGAGCAGTGAAGCATTGTGAATAGCGACAAAACGAGTTGGTTGGAGATGAAGGTTCAACCGTATAGACCTTGTATTCTCAATGCATATGTCGCGATCAGCCAGTTGACATCCTGCCACTGCGTCATCTACTTTCAAGGCCAAGTTGAAGCAATAAGACGGGAGAGGCCTGAGTCATGAACGATCTATGGGTTTCTCTTCCCTCCCATCGCTTCCTCATGCCTTCGTTGAAATTATATCCAAAGCAACATGGTGACAGCCATGACACACTCTAACCAAAGTCTATGCACGCTCTGATCAAAACTGATTTTGCGGTAAAAAGCCAAAGTATTTCACCGCCGGGATTGGATTACATGGGCACTGCGCAGACTCCATGGTCAAGTTCAAGTTGGCCTCCCTAGTAAAACCGAGGGGCGCATTCTGCAATGTCTGCCGCGGGGGGCGCTCCCCTCTTTGATCTACCCCCAAACTAGACGCTCGAGAAAACCCACATAAAGGTGTCCAGAGTTTTTATTATTGTTTTATTTTTTGCTTCTCGCAAGACCCGGACCGCTTGCACATTGTGTTAATCTAGAGTGTGGTGTGGGAAATACTATCAGAAATGAAGGACGCTAAACGATTATTGCAATATGCTTCATGATAGGCCATGGTAAATAGTTGAAAAATCCGCAAACAAAGCTCTCCAAACCCATCCGGTGTCCTTCACTATCTAAGACACACAATTATAGGACACTACTGTAAGTGAACAAGGTCATCCTTCGGTTGCGCAAAGGTAATCTTGATCCTTATCTCCCGGTAGATCACGAGATACAGTGCCCTTCAGACTTATTATGCTACGTGCACTGCAACAAATTCATCTTGCATGTGCATAGTGACTCGCTGGAACTGACTGGAAACGTATCGGGCTCTTGTAGAGAATGATTGCCCTTTTTAGCCCACCTTTGGTAGTATCAATATGCCGAATAAAAAAACAAGGCTACGATAAAACAATTACCAGGAGCCTGGTTTACCATCATGCAATTCGGAATCAATATTCATCACGGGATGCCCACTATGCGCCTACATATACCTATTCACTTGCATGTTTCATAATATACTTTCTCACTGTATTTGTTTTCGCCTCCCGATCCCTGGGATCCCCGAGCCCTGCACTTCCCTATACTCCACCTTAACAACACCAAACAGTGTCAGTCAAAGACATAGCTCCCGAATCCACCGTGTCACATGGAAATAGCCCATATAGGCCTACGGGACATGCAGCTCCTATGAAATCCACAAATTAAAGCCGATTACAACGTTGACCACAACTATAGGCCAAATAGGTTTTGTCAATTATTTCCATGAAAATGTGATAAATGATATTCCTAAATGGATTTAGGCCTACTGAAAAGTCCCGTGTCAGTAGCATAAGAAGGCCAAAAACTAAACAAAAAAGGGGTTGTTATTGAAGTATTGGCTTTATGTGCAAGTGCTCTGATTTGACTGACAAACCTGACTATTCGTTTAAACATGGAACATATTTTACCGTTGGCACGAAGGTGTGGTTGTAATTTAGACGGTCCACAAGGAAAATACAGACAGTCAGACAGACAAACAGACAGAAAGACAGACAGATAAGACCAATAGTGCTAGACAGAGAGAGAGGGAGAGGGAGGAGGAGGAGGGGGGGGGGGGGGTAACTTATGTAGACTCACAGGAATTCTGCTCACTTCTCTGTTCCTCGGCTGGGGGAGGGGTCAACTGTTGCCGGGGAGTCGTCCTCCTGTTGGACAGGCGAGGGCGCACAAGGACAGCGAAGGCTTCTGGGGAACCGGAGCCCGCTCCGCCGCGCGCTCTCCTCTCTTTGATACCCACGTGACGTCACTGTCCACAGCATCATCGATATCAGAGCACAGCCTCTGCGTTACATCCATACACAATAGGTGTAGGTTTGAATTAGTCCGATTCGGAAAAAAAACAAAGGCAATTGAGTCCACAAAAAAGCCGTTTCACTGGTTGTTTTATGTGAACTGAATTCAGAATGAAGATGTTAGGGGAAGGGGAAACGAACCACCACATATTAGGAAGAGGTAATAATCGCTGTAGTTGCAAAGTTTCTCTTTAACAGTGTAAGTGTAATCAGGAATTATAGAGAATCCCTGGAGAGAGTCTTCTGATCGAGGTGTTTAATATCTAAGGTAACACATGTAGGCCTGCCTTAAAAAAACGTTATTTAGCATTTGTTAATTGTTTTTATTGTTTTACTTTGAAGTATAGGACTATGGTACTTTCTCGTATAACTTAAGGACACAGCTCCACTCTAGAAGTGTGCATTGTTAATTGGCTTTGGCAGTGGTAGTAACTTACTTCTACTACTATGGTTGCTTTAACAACGGTCCTTATGCGACAGAGCTTTTAACTGCGCATGTGTGAATGCAGCAGGGACGAGCGCTTTTCATTATAGCCTATTTGATAGACTGACCCGTTGTGGAAAACCAAATAGGCCTAGGCTATTTGCATATTCCTTGCGAGCCGTCAACTAATAAGAGGTGCAGTCAATTTCAAAAGTGCCAGGTCTATACCTTTGCTCTGATTGTGATGATACCCCATACACTACAGAAACCGAGGTAGACATGGATTTCCAAACGATGCTAGACTATTTATAAAAATATTCAATAAAGACTAATTGCGTTGAATTTCTATATTTATTATAACCCCCAACCATTGGTGGTATCCTATTTTATATGACAAAATAAATAAACCACTAAACAAAAAGTAAAAAAACGAAATAAAGATAATAGTGATTCATTGTAAAAAAAAAAATAATAATGATTAAATAACACATTTAGGTGAATTCTATGTAAAATATTAACCATTGCATAGTTTCAGCAAAATCAGTCTATATCATAAATTTCTTCGGAAATGTTATTGCATATTTTGTTCATAGTTCACTAAAGTGTATTTTGAAGACAAGAGCGAGCGAGAATAAAACCTCAAACTCATCCTTAAACAGAACGAAACATGGGTCTTCATGTTGTGTTAATGCTTCTCTTTTTTCCACGGCTGGTGTTTTTTTTTTCTATCTGCCCTCCATCCCCTCCCAATCTCTCCCCCGTTGTGATTGCTCCTTGTGTTTACCCACATCCAATCAATGTGTGTCGTCATCGGTGTACCATCATGACGACTACGCTATTAAGAATGACAGCTCGAGAGGAAGAGAGGGCAAATGGTGATCCCTCCCAGAGCTGCTGCCGAACTCTGGAGCGCTCGCTTCTCTCAGGGTCAAGGAAAGGATCGCATCCCTCATTTATTCACAAGCCTCTCTCCAAGATTTGGTTCCAGTAACGCTCCGGAAATCTACCGCTTCGTTTGAAAAATCCTTTTCATTCTTCGTCTCCGAACTTGAGGCTGAGCTCGCACGCACGCACGGTCGTGGGTCTTTTTTGGGGGGGAGGAGGGAAGGTAATGGAAAATAGAAAGGAAATGGTGATGCTCGCGGAGGAAGGTCAGCATGGCATGGCTGTTGGCAAGAATCGGTCTAATCTGTCGGAAGCGATCGGAAGCCCCGCACGGGAACCGCAGGGGAAACCGGTCCCCAGGAACTGTACGAGCCCTGGCGCTGCGTCCTACACGCGGGACAGAGCCGAGATGGAGATGGAGGAGAGCGTACGACGGAATATGTGCGCAGACATGAGACCGGTCAACGTGTCTTCATCCAGCGAGAGACACCGCAGCGATCGCCCCCACAGAGAAGCCAGCAGCTCAGATACAGAGTCTGATTTCTACGAGGAAATCGACGTCAGCTGCACACCAGAAAGCATGGACTACCCCACATCGAAAGGTAAGCGGGGAATTTTGCAGGAGAACCCCGATTCTCCATTTTATTCGATGGTATTAGGCTAAATGTACTTTATCGGGGATATTTGCTGGATGGAATTATAATGTTGGCTTACAAATGCATACACAGATGACAAACCCCCATCTGAACATCTGAACCCCGGACATTTGGGGTTCTTTATACTGTATTTTGGGGTGTTGTTGTTATTGTCCTCTGTCCATTTTTTTTTTGTTACCAATTGCTTTCACTTTATGCTGCACAGCTGTTATGAGAAGTGACAAGTGTGGTGGGATACATGCTGGGGTGACACCCACACGTTAACCAGACTTCTACCCAATCCGCTTTAAACGAGTCAAAACGGCGCCACATCCTAGATTCCTCACCAAGAAAGCCTATATTCAATAAGTATATGTTTGGACAAGATGTTTACATGAACCGCAACCATAAAGGGAAGGGAAAGGACCACTGCCTGTTAATTCACCAATGGTTGAGTTTTCAGTTTGCCTGAGAGACACATTCTTCAGTTAAAATAGCCTATCGTAAAATGCTAAAATATATATTGCTGCGTTGGAATTTGTACATTCCTAGTGTTAATAATATCTTATAAGCATGTCATGTCAATTGAATAGTGTGGTGTGTTAAGAATGATAGGCCAATGCAAATTAAGCTTGGACCACTTGCAATGTTGCAGCATTTAAGGCCCAATCAGAGACCATTTATTAAAAGCTTGAACTGTGTTTATTATATAACAGTATAGGTTGTAATTGAAAACCATTAAACGTTTGCATCCTTTCAGAATAAACAGGGCCTACATCAACGAAATAACTCATATAGGCTACGTGCTGTAATTCAAATGTGTTGAAATGTCTTCCACTCTAATTGGGGAATCCTTTGGCCCTTCGTCATATTTATTAATTGTTTAATTATTTATTGTATCTAATGTTTATTTTATTATTATTGGTATCCAGGTCGAAATATTAATTCACCCATCCTCCCGGGTGAAGGCAATGCGGATTCGGGGAAGAACGGGCCGAGCCAGGCGTCGCTGGCCTACGCAGCCGACCAGATGAGGCGGTACCGGACCGCGTTCACCCGCGAGCAGATCGGACGGCTGGAGAAGGAGTTTTATCGGGAGAATTACGTCTCCAGACCCCGGAGATGCGAGCTGGCAGCTGCCCTGAATTTACCTGAAACCACAATCAAGGTAAAATTGTCTTATTTAAAAAAATAATAATCTTTGTCATGAACTCGAATTAACACATTGGTGACATCAGACATTTAAACAGGCTAACATAGAAGTTCAACCAAAAGATTTAGGCTCATACACCAAGGGAGAATTTGATGGAATAGTCTACTATTCCAATTAATTTCGTCTCATTGTATATTGCAAATTAAATATTTTTTAATTTATATGCGGTAGGGTATTTCGTTTCCTTGTCAGTCTTTCGTCTCAACTGTTCCTCTTTAAAAACAAAACAAAACATAAAGGTCAGTTCAGTTTGGTCATTGTTTACATTGTTTCCCCTCGTATCTGCTGTAGGTGTGGTTCCAGAACCGCAGGATGAAGGACAAGCGCCAGCGTCTCGCCATGACGTGGCCTCACCCCGCTGACCCCGCCTTCTACACCTACATGATGAGCCACGCCGCCGCCACGGGGAACCTCCCCTACCCCTTCCCGTCCCACCTGCCGCTCCACTACTACTCCCACCTGGGGGTCGGGGCCGGCTCGGCCCCCTCCTCCGCCACGCCGTTCGCAAGCCCCCTGAGGTCCCTCGACAGTTTCCGGATGTTGTCGCATCCGTACCAGAGGCCCGAACTGCTCTGCGCGTTCAGGCACCCCTCATTGTATCCCAGTCCGACCCACCACGGCCTCGGGCCCGGCGGGAGCCCCTGCTCCTGCCTCGCGTGCCATTCGAGTCAGCCGGGCGGTCTCCCATCCAGGCCACCCGGGTCGGACTTCGTTTGCTCCCCGACGAGCAGGACTGACGCTTTCCTCCCGTTCAGCCCCTCGGTTCTTAGCAAGTCCTCCTCAGTGACATTAGACCAGAGAGAAGAGGTGCCCATGACCAGATAAAAGGAGAAATGCGCCCATGCGTCCTCATACACACCAACACTATTTGTCCTCTCTTCGTTAGTGCAATATTGCATACAACACATGGGATATCATATGCGAATAGCATGAAACACACACACTTGCTCAGCCGAACAGGTATAGCCATGTCCTACACATGTCAGACTCAGCTGTTGGACCACTTTGTTAAAACAAGATCAACCATAACGTGGGGTTTCAATTAACAACAAACAGTACAACAGTCTAATGTAAGAAAAAAACAGTTTAAAGCAAGACAACCAGCTGAGATTTGACGGCATGGGACAAATAAACGCAATTGATTTAAATATTATTTTGTTGTAGGAAAAAAGTGGATTAATGTGGAAAACAAAAACAAAAAACATTAAAATCTCAGTGATGGATGACGTTAAGATTTCATCATTATTCCTGGATCTCCACACGCGTCCAAATTGACCTACATGTATTGTTAGTTACACGAGAATAATGCTTCCCATCTTCCTTTATAACAAGGGAATGTGTTAAATATACTGTGGCGTCTCATTATATTTCCCCCCCTTTTCTCCATCGCCGTCCTGACGGACCCTTGGCGCACGAATTGTGCATATTGTGGGCGAAAAGGAAAAAAATTAAGTGATGTATGTTCGGACGAATTTTGAGTGTTGAATTAATGATAACGCCCGAGCTCTGCCCGCCTCGCGTGGCCGAGGAGAGATCGTTTTCTACCAAACGGTAACAAGGCGCCAGGGGAGCGTCGTGCCGAGCCTGACGGAGGCAAGAGGAGGATGAGGAGAGAGGCGTTCAAGAGAGGATGGAGAGCCTGCAGTGGGGGAGGGGGTGAGAGAGAGAGAGTGAGAGAACGGCGGAGAAGATATAGTGGACAATCACAGGAAAGCGATGTGAAACAAAAACAAGTGGGACGTTTGAAACTCACCGGCCTCCCTCGACTCGAGCACACTCGTCATTCGTCGGCCACTCCAGTTACAGGTTATAATAAGTCCATGTTGTTATAGGCGAGGTCCGAGTGAAGTGTGATCTCACTGATTGCCTATATATCAATTATTCTTCTTTTATTTCCTTTGCTTTGCACTGCTCCAGAGGCCTAGTATTTCATGGAGACCACTGATTTGAAGGTGACAAATAACACTGAGCTGATTTACTTTAGATTTTTTTGCTAGTTTGTTCTCGACGTCTAATTTACAATAAACAAAGTCAGATAATGTATACATTCTTGTCTCGATTTTTTAAATTTCGTATGAAACAATTCGATATCTCTGTCGTTGAAGTCAAATAAAAGGCAACATATTGCATGTTTATCGACCAAAATGGATTAAATAAAAAGACATTGAGCTCTTTATAAATAGATTTCTGGTATTTAATGAAACCAGAAATCTAATTAGCACTTGCAGTAGTACATGCAATTTAAATCATATGTCCAATCCCCCATCACATAATATTAGTAATCTAGCTCTCATGTGGTCCGTGTCAGAACACAGAGGTCTGGCCCCTGATATCCCGCTGGAACACGAGATTGACCGTGACAGTTAAGTGGTCCCCAGGCCGAGTTAACGCCAATCATATATTTTTGTGTCCCTCTCTCTCTCTCTCTATCTACTTTAATAGACAAGTCAGAATTAGTTGTCTGAATATAATGGAATGCCAAAAGGAGAAGAAATCAATGATTGTGTGGCCCCATGCAATTCTCAAGCTCTTAATTGGCTTTGTTCCTCTGATGTAAATTAGAATTGTTGTGAAGTCGACGAGGCATACTCTAAAGAGAAAACAAATCGTTTTTAAACAATTTATGCTTTCAAAGGGAAGGAGTTTTATTTTTTTTAAAGATAACATTTATATTTTCTAGCAATATAATCTCTGAAGATGTGTGCCTTTAGATCCATGGTAATTCTAACAAATCATCACAACAATTGTTGTGTTTTATTTCTTCTTTGAAAATTATCTTTATACCTTAAAATTATACCTTATTTATCAAATAGGCTATTGTGGGCATCCGTCATAACTGTAACCAGCAACTACTTTCTGATGGATATGTATGGAAAAATAAATTGCAATTATTACGATTTCTGTAGTGGTAAACGAAATAAAAGTTGCATGTAAATCAGAAGACCAAACCCCTTTAAACGGAAAGTCCCACACATTAACACATTTGTGCAAATGTTACCTGACACACACACACACACACACACACACACACACACACACACACACACACACACACACACACACACACACAAACACAACCTTTTGAGCGGGATTTTTTTTCTCCATCCGCACACGTGTGATTGATGGCCTTATTAACGGGAGCTCTTGTAACTGTGACCAAGCTGATTAAAATGCATATGTTTGGAATAATACACCGTTTAAGCCGCTCGGTTCGGGCCGAAAATACAAGGCAGATTTATGTAAGTTATCAAGCAACATCTTTAGTTAAATAGGGATAGGCCTACGGGAACACGCAGGAACATTAATGTTCCTCCGTTTTCAAGGCAATTGCCTTGGTTGGTGCATAATAAAATGGTACACTGTGATGCACGAATCAAGGCTGGAATATTCCAAGGGATGCACCATTCATCCAACATATCACTAGGCACCAGGTTTGACATCAAGCCCGACATTGTGGGTTATCTCAACCAGTCTCAACACAAGTTCTGCACAGGGTCACACGTATGATCATCCTTAAATCCTTGTCACCACCGTGCCAAAAAAGTGAGGCAAATGACAACCACCATTATAAATCTCATTTTCTACACAGCCGCACTAGCCTAAAATCACTCAATGGCTCCCACCATAGCATCAACACGCCGTTTAATAGCTGGAACATGTTCCCAACGATCGCACGTATAGAGCAATTATGTCAGGTTTATAAGATCCTATTAGCGGGAATTGGCACGGCGCTCCCCGAGCTCCCTGACGACCACAATGCGTTTTGATAGGGGCGGTGCGCAGCAGCTGTCCGCCGACAAGGGGGGGGGGGGGGGGGGGTAGAAAAAAAAACAGCGCACCGATTGGATCTGTTACCGCCGCTGCTGCCGCCGCCGTTCAGATTGTATTACATTCTAATTTACAGGCCCTTGTCGTAACGCTAGACTGGCGGAGGCGTGGACGGACCAATCACACCGTAATGATGATGAATGAGAGATTAATGCGGACACAAGCAAGACAATTTAGTCCTTCATCTGTTTAAACAGGTTTCCAATATCATTTGGAAACTGAGGTCACGTTAAATCAATCGGGGACGCGTGAAAGTCGTTTTCAGTGGCGTCTTTATCAACATTATTTACGGTGCACGGGAGACAGCTCCACACACAGCCCCGGCCCAGGAGCCGGGCCCGGCTGCTATGAGCCTTTATGCCAAGGAAGAGACAGGCAAAACATTTGAATAGAATAGCTTATGTGAAATAGGCCTATATGGAACAGTCTCGTAGTTTCGCTGTTATAATTAAATATCCATAAAGCAGGGTTGGAAACTAAGTTCTCTATTGTATAATAAACCGTAATCCTCTTTCCTGCGATCATCTTCCATAAACAGGCAGCCAATGTTGCCCTGTTCCCATTTGAGATCCCATTACGGTATATATAACATGTAAAAAACCCATGTAGGCTACACCTGCAGAATATTGGCATGAAGTACAGCATCGGGAACAGAACAGGCTGCTGGATACAGATGGGAAGGTTTCAGCCTGTGGCATTAGTGCCTTAGTGGCTATGGCAATGTATGATCTTCCTGTGATTGATTCCTATGGCTGTCAAAAGTTGTGTCAAACGAGGCTATGTGGTCCTGTAACACATAACTGGCCTCTATTGTGATATTTATGGAGGTTGTGGTGACAGGCAAGGGGGCTGGGAGCGCTGTCATGAGGCCTATTCCAGGATGGTCTGTATATCGAGGGGTTTTATAGGTGTACCTTTTAGGAAAACAACAAGATTCTATACATTTAGCCCTATAGACTCACCACCATGGCTTAAGACATTACAAATAAATCTACCTGCATGTAAAGGGTCAAAAGCAATATTGAGCCCTAATAGGCTATATTAGACTAAATGTAAAAGTAAATAGAATGTGTCCTGAATGTGTTCATATGCATTCCAAATATTTGTGATGGGATTCAGCCATATGAAATAGGTGTTTCATGAATGAGATTGCAATGTGTTTGCGAAGGTTACTCCTTTTTCTTATGGACTAATAGTGTTCCATTTTTTAAGAAGCTTGACAATTTGTGTATCTACTGATGGAAAGAAATGGAAAAGTAAGGGTAGCAATTGAATAAAGTCAAATTAGGTCATCTTCATCAGCACCCAATGCCTTGATTGATTGATTGATTGGTATTGTTCAATGTTAGCTAAATGTGTGCGTTGCATCGCGTCTTCTAATTGGAATCTGGTGTCTGTGAGCTATTCCTCAGGAGGAGACTCAATCTAAAATCTGCCAGCGTCTTAATTATAGAACGAAAGCAGCTAAGTTGAACAAATTCAACCCTGTCAGATAAAACCAACAAGGAATATGTTGGGCTTTAATCAGTTGGGGAAGACTGAGGTCAATGCACTCTGGCCTCATTTCAAAACATTATGGAAATTATGGATTATCGAATGCGTTTTTGATATGGCGTGGAGTGAGCAGTTAGCCAACACATGGTGAGGTATGTGGTTTACCTGCAAATTAGCAGAAGGGAAATCAATGACAAATTAATGTTCATTTCAGCAAAATGAAAACATATATAACTTTGTGTTTAAGACTGGAAATAATATTGATAATAACTATCAAAGATGAATTTCTGGTGTTTACCAGGAATGGTAATAGCTGACTCATTATTTGTTTCAGGATTATACACTATCACTATGTTGTTCACCCATTTTACTGAAAAAGTTAACTTTTTTTGGTGCGACCATGTGTTCCAAAAACATTCACCAACATGTGCGATTCGTCTTACCAAAGGATTTACTAAACCTCGAAGGAGAACTCACCCAAAACCTGCTGTAGTACAGGTGCAGAAGAACACTGAGGGTAAAGGAACCAAAAGTGTGAGGTCTGTGGTTATTGTTTCTAAAATGAAGCGAACCGTATACTTATCTTAACTCATACTTCTATGGATCCCTAATCAAAGCACAACTATCGCCGTTTCGTGAATCTGAAATAAAAGCAACCCTGATGTATTGTCACTTAATGTCCAAGTAATGGCCGTATAACGTTTTAGCGACAGCTTATTAATAGCGGACTCAGTCGCCCAAAAGTCTTACTCAGCATCTGACAATGATGGAGTTGTTAAATTGAACTTGATTGTTTAGTCACTTTCCCCATGAGATCTTGCTCCTTGTCAAACTGCCTATTATGGACCACACCAGATCGTGAGATAATGTTTAAAATGATTTAATAAGCATTTAGTTTTACGGTTGAGTGTTATTATTTTATAGCCGATTCAGCAGCCAATGGCTTTGCAGATTGCTCCAATTCTCCCCGCGACTTGTTTTATTTTACAGCACGCCGGTTGCTTTACTGCTCGCCAATGGCCGGGTCTGAAGGCAACAGGAAAAAGTTGTGCCTCTTGTTCCCAAGGGACCTTCCAAAAGACTGCAGAACAGTGAGATAACGTCAACTCCAGCCTAGCCCGAGGGTGACTGGGCGTGGACACCCCATAATACAACACTGTGCACTGTACTGCAGCCACTGATAAGAATTGCCTGATGTGCCCATCAACCCCATTACATCGCTTTGCTTGCTAACTAATCTTAACCTTTAACCTATTTCACCAATTATTGGGTTTTGTAAGGAGTTTGTGGATGTGTCCGCGACGGATGTGCCCTTACATTGTGTACCTGTTTTTATATGAGCCCGCTGGCACGCACACACTTGTCCGTGTTTGTGTGTGTGGAGAGTGCACATCTGTGTCTTGTGATGGAGCACCTCAGTGGTCTGGTGATGCATCCTCATTACTTCACCCCACCCCCCCCCCTCCCCTCCCCCGTCCTGTGACCGTCACAGCCGGCCCGCCAGGCCTCTCCTGGGGGACCGTGGTGGTTGGGGCCTTCCCCCCTTTTACAGCGAATGGTACCCAATTCCTCCCAAAGAAACTCCTTTACATTCGGGCCCCACCGCATCATCGCCGTCCCACCCCCCTCGTCCAAGAGATGTTCTCGGGCTTACCTTGGACCAGCTGACCAGTGATAGCTTTTGTTAGCCAACGGCTAATGGCTAATAGCCATTAGCCACAACAATGGGCTTCCTGGTTCCGTTCACTTTGGGGTGTTTCCAGGTTGTAGTGCATGATGATTGGCGTGCGACGCTATCCACCCCGTCTTTCTGGAGGTGCAACGGAGCTCCACCCATTAGTGGTGCATAATCACTGTTTTGCACTAGTAACAGGCGCACATGGTGGTCGGGGGGGGGGGGTGGCCATAATGCACACCAGTGCAAGCCAAGCCAATTGCTACGGAATGAAAGAGAGTGTAGCACTTAAAACTGAAGTGCCAGCATTTCAGTCCTTATGGGAACAAAGCATGCAAAAATGTTGGTTTTCATAGTGCGAGCAGAAGAGTAAAAGGAGTGCCAAAGCACATAATATAAATGTGGCTGTAGATATATATATATATCTGTGTATGTGTGTGTGTGTGTGTGTGTGTGTGTGTGTGTCCATCCATTTGGACCTCCAATGAGCAGGTAAGAGTAAACCACGGGAGAGAGACAGGGGGAGACACTGGTGCCAGATACTAGAGGAGTCAGCGGCGGGACGAAGATACTGTGCTTAGTGCCTTAATGGACGCTTTTCAAAGTAAACTCACACTGCCTGGCCTGGAATATACCTCCCCCCTAACCTATAAAACTACAGCTATGGAAGGTATGGAGTGAGGTCAGCCTTGTGTGTGCGTGTGTGTGCGTGTGTGTGCGTGTGTGTGCGTGTGTGTTCTCAATCCTTCACTGTGCTATCAGCATTGCATCCCAAGACGCCAAAGAAATGTCCTTATAACCTATAAATGTGTTCAACGTCACTAGAGCTGGACAGCAGTATCTCCTAACCGGAACAATGGGGATCGTCATTTTGTGATCTTGTATTCCGCAAGCTTGTGCAAACTGTGCCTTCCTGTGTGTCGTACACGGGAGACATGTGATACAAGAGGCATCGGCGGCAAAGCATTGATTGAAACCGTGTGGGCCTGGAGCGCGGAGGAGCGGCTTAGAGCGGCAGACAGAGAGACGCAGTGAGACAGACCTATGGCGTCTCTTTGCTTGTGACTCACGAGCCAGGAACCCGGAACGGAGTGTGTTCCTGTTTGTTTGTGCGTGTGTGTGCGTGTGTATGTGCCCATGTGTGTGTGTGTGTGTGTGTGTGTGTGTGTGTGTGTGTGTGTGTGTGTGTGTGTGTGTGTGTGTGTGTGTGTGTGTGTGTGTGTGTGTGTGTGTGTGTGTGTGTGTGTGTGTGTGTGTGTGTGTGTGTGTGTGTGTTTTTATTTTTAGTTAGGTAATAGGATAATTGGAATGTGGTAAACCAAGGAAGACAAATAAGTGCAAAGAAACGGCAGGAGGTCAGACGGGTGGTTAAAGGACTGCAGAAAACAAGTTACTTTTGACGGCTCACAAAGCAAGCAGTGGGCAGCGGGCACTCCCAACGATCAGCACTCAAATCCCCAATGAATCATCGCATCCTACCTAGGATTTGTCCCCGGGCCAATTTATATTTTGACGCGCAAACACCTTCCCCCTAATGAACTCACAACGTGCCCCGCGTTGGCCGTTCATGTTGGCCGTCGATTCTCTCCGCGTCTCAAGCAAAGACGTACGAGGACTCTGGACTAGAATTAGGAAAACGAAGGCAGGGAGAGATGAGATGAGAAACATGAAGGGGTGAGGGGGGTGCAGAATTCAAGGAGCCTGCGGGCCGCGGGGCGGTGACTGAGGGATACTCTCGCTGGGGATGGAGGAAGGGGACGGGGGACAGCTTTATGGTGATGCTCTGTTTGTGATAGCTGTCCTCTGGATGAAAACAGGGCCTCTTTAACTCCTCGCGGGTTAATGGAACTTTTATGAGTTTGTTCTGCAATCATGTGACCCCTGGCGTCAACCATCCTCCCCCCCCCCCCCCAACGAAACCCCCACCCCCCCCACCCTTCCAATCTTTGTCAGTACTCCTCCAACTCTCTCGCTCTCTCTCTCTCTCTCTCTCTCTCTCTCTCCCCCTACGTCTACCACTGTCTCTCACTCTCTCTCCCTCCCTCTCTCTTCATATCAGCGGGGAGATCAGAGGCTCCGCCGCTCCTGTGTCTCTTTAAACACTGCTCTCTCTTCCCCGGGTTTATGGGAACGGGGGCCCGGCGAGGGAGTGGGCTTCAGAGACGCCGGGTGAGTCACGGCTCCGGCTCCAGTTTACATTAAGAGAAAGACGCGTCTTAGTTTAAATGACTTTGGTTAGCCGGTGGGGAGGAGAGAGAGAGAGAGAGGGGGGCTGTTAGGTTAGGATGCATGGACAACAGCACTAGCAGTGGCGCTATCCGGCCCTGAGGTCAAAGGTGAACAGGAGAACAGGGGAATCAAAGCTCTCCTGGAGTTCAGACCGACCGCATCCGACCACCGTCTTACACCCCCCCCCCCCCCCCAACTCTTTGTTTTTTTGGGGGGGCGGCAGCAATTAAGCCCACTAGCCACTGGGTGGGAATGGGTGTTTCATTAAAACAGAATGGCCTTTCTGCCTCTTTTTATGATGCCACCGCATCTGCAACCCTATCCACCCTCATGCATGAGGACTCCACTCATCCAGACCACAGAGCCTCCTCCGCTCACACTTCCCCGGAATCGGCGCCTTGGGACTTGGAAGACACCGGGGGCATTGTGAGTTATGGTAGGTTTCTGTGTGTGTGTGTGTCTGTGTGTGTGTGTGTGTGTGTGTGTGTGTTTGTGTGATACCAGGAGGTTCTGCAGTTTAGGGGTAGATTGATGAAGGTTGGCCCGGCAAGGCGCTGGAAGTTGGAACCCGACCAGAGCTGAGCCGTGATCATAAAGCGTGGCAGACGAATGTGTGTCAGAATACGGGGTTGAGGGTGGGTGGGGCGGGGTGGGTGGTGTGGCGTGGTGTGGTGTGGTGTGGTGTGGTGTGGTGGGGCGGTTGGGGGGGGGGGGGGGGGGGGGGTGCATTGTTGTCAGGGTGGCCAACACGTGTATTAACGGGAAGCCATGACTCAGGCTGACTGTTTCATAATGGGTTTTATTCACTTCCATCATTCGAGTGTCAATGGCGATCATGGGGCCCGGCGTGGAGGTGTGATGGACGAGGTCAGTTCCGAGCGTGGGGAGGCTGGGTGCTGGGTGAGGCCAGGACCGGTGTGGGGGGGCTCGCGGACACCAACTCCTGGGCCTGTCGCGGGAAGGCAGAAGCTGCATCTAGTTAGCCTCAACTCACCTAACTAGGTCATCAGAGGGAGAGAGAGAGAGAGAGAGAGAGAGAGAGAGAGAGAGAGAGAGAGAGAGAGAGAGAGAGAGAAAAGTTTGGGATGTCAGTGTGGTTCAAAAGCGTCTCCTCCAATCAAGGGGCCTGGAGAGAGCCTAGAAGCCAAATGACTCCTCCACCTTCCCACCTAGTTACGTATCCCATTTCCATAACCTGCTTTTTCTGTCCAGATTGGAGGGTAAGAACAAAGACCCGGAGAGAAGAATCAAAACCCTGGTGCCTCTGATGGTGATGGATGACGGTGCAGTGTGTCGCAGCGCGACGCATGCAGCAGCGTTCAAAACCTAAACAACCTCTATACCCTTTTCCTCCTGTCTAATGCTGGGCTCTGGCTCAGTGTCTCTCCTTCCCCTCTCATCTCCACCTCAGGAATCCCTGCAGGCCACGCCTGTGCAAGGTGAGCCAAAGGGAGGGTCCATCCTCGGAAGATAATAATTGACGTCCACTGATAAGAGTGAGAGCTTGGTGGTGGTGGAGGTGTGGTGGTGGTGGTGGTGGGGCCGTTGCATTAAGTGTGTCCCACACTCGGTTGGCCTGAGATGGGCTGCTGCTGGGGCTGCTGCTGCTGCTCCTGCAGCAGTGGCTGCGGCAATCGATGGGCTTCACCAGGTGGTGGATGGATGGATGGTCCGCTCCGCAGGCTCACAGCCAGCATCACAACCCAAGAGATAAGCACAGCATGGCTCCCACTTTCAATCATTTTTTTCTAACAAACGGTGAGCCGTCATCATTGGTTGTTTCTTTGCGTTGCTGTATCGGTATGTACAAGACAACGCACAGGTCTAAATAAGCCCACGCAAAGCCTATAGCTTTGTACGTTAGCATGTGGAAGCTTTACTTTCTATGCAAAGGTGGCTGGGTGTATGGGCTGGGGGGTGCGGAGGGTCCAACGAGTCCAACATCTTATTTCCCCACCCCCCCATCCCCGCCTCCACCCTAGGTATTGATCCAGCAGCGAGGGGACAGTAATCTGCTGGACAGTCACATTAGGGGGACATGACACACACACATCTTTTTTGCTTTATGGACCAAGAAGAGTGGTGGTAAATTAACCGTGGTGTACGTATGTGCGCACGCACGCACGCATGCAAGCACACACACACACACACACACACGCTTGCACGGACACCCACACACACTGGAGACGCTCTACTGAAGGGAGGCTACGTGCTGCAGAAATGAAATAGATGCATAGAATTGGAGGAACGTTCGGTTCACATGGGCTATGAGTATTTGGGAATGGAGAAGGATAGGGCTTGGTGGAGGAGGATAGGGTTTGGTGGAGGAGGATAGGGCTTGGAGGAGGTGGTATTGGTCGAGGGGGGTGGGGAGGGGGGGCTTCTGGGAATCGCAAGGGTTGAACTGTGGAGCCCCGCGTTGGACAGAGAGGATCCCCCCGATCGCTCACACTTACCCTTGACACCGGCCCAGCCTTTCTATTCTCATCATGCCTGTCCTCGCTATATTTACCCGCTTAGCACAGCCCAATGCTCTGGGACCCCTCTGCCAAGCCTGTGTGTGTGTGTGTGTGTGTGTGTGTGTGTGTGTGTCGGAGTGTTGGAGAGAGGGAGACATAATGGTGACTTAGCACCCTGCAACGTTGAGGATATGTAGATTCAGCGAATATGGGTGATACATTCCCACTCACTGACAGACAAATGTATGGGCATCTGTTCAGCACATCTCAATTGCACAGACAGACACACACACACACACACACACACACACACAATGCCTTGCTTGTGTTTGTGTGTGAGGGGGGGGGGAGAGAGAGAGAGAGAAGCTGAAGGTGAAGTGTGGACAAGAGTTCTGGATTAGAGACGGGGTTAGGAGGATCTCCCATCCTCCATCCTCCCTTAGCCTGTACCGATTCTTCCCTACGGTCGCTGACGAGGACCGTTTGTGGGTGGGGGTGGTGGGGGGGGGGGGGGGGGGGGGGGGGGGGGGGTATAGTCTCGCTCCGTCAAGGGGTGCAATCGAGTGATGGATGTTGTGCAACAAAAGGCACGGGGAACACCCGGAATATCGCCTCTCATAGGGACTCTTATCCTGATACGCCCGGAGCGGTGCTGCAAGCCCACAGCGGGCGGCGGGGAGCTAGACGCTAAACTCTCCCGGTTACTCTCCGTCCTCAGAGGACGCGTGTGCTGCGGGCTCGGTCACGGCGGTTCAAATGTTCCAAAGTGTATTACCGTAAGAGCCAATGAGCAAACACGTAAACATACCTTGAAACGGGATACACACAGGGACTCATGCACAGGGACTCACACTCTCACACACACACACACACACACACACACACACCTACACCACCTACACACACACACACACACACACACAAACACATACACAGTATGCACAGTATGCGGTTCCCTCGTGAAAGAGAATAGCACTGTCACGCAACTAATGTTTGACGAAACTGCCTAAAACTTGCCGGTTCTTTTATTAGAATGGCATAATAACCATACATCAACTCAGCCGGCCAACCGTGACGCTCCCTCCTGACATCCCCGCAGCCAATGGGCTGCCTGGATACCTGAGAGCTAATTTGTCACAGTCAGAGGAGTCCCTCCTATTTCCTCTGCTCCCCAAAGTGAATGTTATTGTCATTGCAGGTCTCAGAGGACAGGTTTTATCATTCCTGCTTAGTACAGCACTGGGACAAACACCAACACACACACACACACACACACACACACACACTCGCACACACACACACACACACGCACGCACGCTCGCTCACACACGCACCAAAAGCCCACACAGACACACAAACACACAAACACACACCACACACACACACATGCACACACGCATGCACACACATGCATGCACACACACGCAGTCACACAGTGACACAGCCACAAGCACATTTGCACGCATACACAAACACACACACACAGTCACACAGACACACACACACACAACGCACGGAAAAAACACAACCCACACAACCACACACGCAGCAAACTATCTACAAGCAAAGCGTGATATTGCCTCTCTAAAACATCTTATGTTGCTATATTACTCCCTCTCCTTCGTTCTCTCTCTCTCACTCGCTCTCTCACACACACCGTGATGACTGTATGTTTGTGTGCCGTGCCTTCCTCCCCACTCCTGCTCTAAACGAACCAATTATGGGTGTTTATGTAGCTCTAATGCGTGCAAGCGTCAGGAGGGAGCCGCTCGCATCGCTCAGTGGCTAATCAATGAGGCCTTGCATGCTACACCATCTCCGGCTTATCCCTGCTCTCCCTCTGTCACCGCCCTCTCTCTCTCTCTCTCTCTCTCTCTGCCTCGCTCTGCCTCTCTTCCTCCAATCCTATCCTGAATCTACTTTCATTTCTTCCCCCGCGCCCAACCTCTCTCCTATCACTTTCTTGCTCTTTTGCTCACGCTCTCTCTCTCTCTCTCTCTCGCTCTCTCTCTCTATCTCTCTTGCTCTATCTCTCTCGCCCCCCCCCCCCCCCCCCCGCCCCCTCCACAACCTCCTCCTCCTTAGCGCGCTCCTCGTTCAATTAACAGGAGACAGCAATGAGGCGTCAGGGCAATTGACCATGAAGAAAGCTTTAAACAGGGGCAAGAAGACGCCATTAGAGAGCTCATACACTCTGGCTAATTGAGTTTTAAGAGTGTGGAGCTGGAGGATATGTATATATATATATATATATATATTTATTTATTTATATATATATATATCCATTATTTTTTCGAGCTGGTTTGTAATTTTTCTAATTAGTGATTCAGATGATGCAAAAGCACACTTGCATTCCCGCGCGTGGGACCACTGCACACCGGGTCCCCGCACCGGGCCCCGCATCTCCGTGGCTCCGGCGCGTTTCCCTCCTCCCTGGTATGAAGCCCTGTGTCTCTGTTCCGGGGCGACAGCGAT